>NW_027365622.1:0-101706 GCF_046119375.1 Phyllobates terribilis | reverse complement strand
CTTCAATCATTTCTGGACGTTTTTCAATGGCAAAAATCAATGAATATTGTAAATGCACAAACAGTAATTTCTCCGCATTGCAAGGTGCAATTCTGAAATTTTTTGCTTTTTCCTGCTCCTCTTAGCATGATAAAGAAGATTCAAAGAGAGTGAGATGTCAGCTCCTTTCATTCAGTCAGTAGCTTCAAACATTTCTGGTATATGAATAACATGATGTTTTTCAATGGCAAAAATCAATGAATATTGTAAATGCACAAACAGTAATTTCTCCGCATTGCAAGGTGCAATTCTGAAATTTTTTGCTTTTTCCTGCTCCTCTTAGCATGATAAAGAAGATTCAAAGAGAGTGAGATGCCAGCTCCTTTCATTCAGTCAGTAGCTTCAATCATTTCTGGTATATGAATAACATGATGTTTTTCAATGGCAAAAATCAATGAATTTTGTAAATGCACAAACAGTAATTTCTCAGCATTGCAAGGTGCAATTCTGAAATTTTTTGCTTTTTCCTGCTCCTCTTAGCATGATAAAGAAGATTCAAAGAGAGTGAGAAGCCAGCTCCTTTCATTGTCAGTAGCTTCAATCATTTCTTGACGTTTTTCAATGGCAAAAATCAATGAATATTGTAAATGCACAAACAGTAATTTCTCCGCATTGCAAGGTGCAATTCTGAAATTTTTTGCTTTTTCCTGCTCCTCTTAGCATTATGAAGAAGATTCAAAGAGAGTGAGATACCAGCTCCTTTCATTCAGTCAGTAGCTTCAAACATTTCTGGTATATGAATAACATGATGTTTTTCAATGGCAAAAATCAATGAATATTGTAAATGCACAAACAGTAATTTCTCCGCATTGCAAGGTGCAATTCTAAAATTTTTTGCTTTTTCTTGCTCCTCTTAGCATGATAAAGAAGATTCAAAGAGAGTGAGATGCCAGCTCCTTTCGTTCAGTCAGTAGCTTCAGTCATTTCTGGACGTTTTTCAATGGCAAAAATCATTGAATATTGTAAATGCACAAACAGTAATTTCTCCGCATTGCAAGGTGCAATTCTGAAATTTTTTACTTTTTCCTGCTCCTCTTAGCATGATAAAGAAGATTCAAAGAGAGTGAGATGCCAGCTCCTTTCATTCAGTCAGTAGTTTCAATCATTTCTGGACGTTTTTCAATTGCAAAAATCAATGAATATTGTAAATGCACAAACAGTAATTTCTCCGCATTGCAAGGTGCAATTCTGAAATTTTTTGCTTTTTCCTGCTCCTCTTAGCATGATAAAGAAGATTCAAAGAGAGTGAGATGCCAGCTCCTTTCATTCAGTCAGTAGCTTCAATCATTTCTGGACTTTTTTCAATGGCAAAAATCAATGAATATTGTAAATGCACAAACAGTAATTTCTCCGCATTGCAAGGTGCAATTCTGAAATTTTTTGCTTTTTCCTGCTCCTCTTAGCATGATAAAGAAGATTCAAAGAGAGTGAGATGCCAGCTCCTTTCCTTCAGTCAGTAGCTTCAATCATTTCTGGTATATGAATAACATGATGTTTTTCAATGGCAAAAATCAATGAATTTTGTAAATGCACAAACAGTAATTTCTCCGCATTGCAAGGCGCAATTCTGAAATTTTTTGCTTTTTCCTGCTCCTCTTAGCATGATAAAGAAGATTCAAAGAGAGTGAGATGCCAGCTCCTTTCATTCAGTCAGTAGCTTCAATCATTTCTGGACATTTTTCAATGGCAAAAATCAATGAATATTGTAAATGCACAAACAGTAATTTCTCCGCATTGCAAGGTGCAATTCTGAAATTTTTTGCTTTTTCCTGCTCCTCTAAGCATGATAAAGAAGATTCAAAGAGAGTGAGATGCCAGCTCCTTTCATTCAGTCAGTAGCTTCAATCATTTCTGGACGTTTTTCAATGGCAAAAATCAATGAATATTGTAAATGCACAAACAGTAATTTCTCCGCATTGCAAGGTGCAATTCTGAAATTTTTTGCTTTTTCCTGCTCCTCTTAGCATGATAAAGAAGATTCAAAGAGAGTGAGATGCCAGCTCCTTTCATTCAGTCAGGAGCTTCAAACATTTCTGGTATATGAATAACATGTTTTTCAATGTCAAAAATCAATGAATATTGTAAATGCACAAACAGTAATTTCTCCGCATTGCAAGGTGCAATTCTGAAATTTTTTGCTTTTTCCTTCTCCTCTTAGCATGATAAAGAAGATTCAAAGAGAGTGAGATGCCAGCTCCTTTCATTCAGTCAGTAGCTTCAATCATTTCTGGACGTTTTTCAATGGCAAAAATCAATGAATATTGTAAATGCACAAATAGTAATTACTCCGCATTGCAAGGTGCAATTCTGAAATTTTTTGCTTTTTCCTGCTCCTCTTAGCATGATAAAGAAGACTCAAAGAGAGTGAGATGCCAGCTCCTTTTATTCAGTCAGTAGCTTCAATCATTTCTGGACGTTTTTCAATGGCAAAAATCAATGAATATTGTAAATGCACAAACTGTAATTTCTCCGCATTGCAAGGTGCAATTCTGAAATTTTTTGCTTTTTCCTGCTCCTCTTAGCATGATAAAGAAGATTCAAAGAGAGTGAGATGCCAGCTCCTTTCATTCAGTCAGTAGCTTCAATCATTTCTGGACGTTTTTCAATGGCAAAAATCAATGAATATTGTAAATGCACAAACAGTAATTTCTCCGCATTGCAAGGTGCAATTCTGAAATTTTTTGCTTTTTCCTGCTCCTCTTAGCATGATAAAGAAGATTCAAAGAGAGTGAGATGCCAGCTCCTTTCATTCAGTCAGTAGCTTCAATCATTTCTGGACGTTTTTCAATGGCAAAAATCAATGAATATTGTAAATGCACAAACAGTAATTTCTCCGCATTGCAAGGTGCAATTCTGAAATTTTTTGCTTTTTCCTGCTCCTCTTAGCATGATAAAGAAGATTCAAAGAGAGTGAGATGTCAGTTCCTTTCATTCAGTCAGTAGCTTCAAACATTTCTGGTATATGAATAACATGATGTTTTTCAATGGCAAAAATCAATGAATATTGTAAATGCACAAACAGTAATTTCTCCGCATTGCAAGGTGCAATTCTGAAATTTTTTGCTTTTTCCTGCTCCTCTTAGCCATGATAAAGAAGATTCAAAGAGAGTGAGATGCCAGCTCCTTTCATTCAGTCAGTAGCTTCAATCATTTCTGGTATATGAATAACATGATGTTTTTCAATGGTAAAAATCAATGAATTTTGTAAATGCACAAACAGTAATTTCTCAGCATTGCAAGGTGCAATTCTGAAATTTTTTGCTTTTTCCTGCTCCTCTTAGCATGATAAAGAAGATTCAAAGAGAGTGAGATGCCAGCTCCTTTCATTGTCAGTAGCTTCAATCATTTCTGGACGTTTTTCAATGGCAAAAATCAATGAATATTGTAAATGCACAAACAGTAATTTCTCCGCATTGCAAGGCGCAATTCTGAAATTTTTTGCTTTTTCCTGCTCCTCTTAGCATTATGAAGAAGATTCAAAGAGTGAGATACCAGCTCGTTTCATTAAGTCAGTAGCTTCAAACATTTCTGGTATATGAATAACATGATGTTTTTCAATGGCAAAAATCAATGAATATTGTAAATGCACAAACAGTAATTTCTCCGCATTGCAAGGTGCAATTCTGAAATTTTTTGCTTTTTCCTGCTCCTCTTAGCATGATAAAGAAGATTCAAAGAGAGTGAGATGCCAGCTCCTTTCGTTCAGTCAGTAGCTTCAATCATTTCTGGACGTTTTTCAATGGCAAAAATCATTGAATATTGTAAATGCACAAACAGTAATTTCTCCGCATTGCAAGGTGCAATTCTGAAATTTTTTACTTTTTCCTGCTCCTCTTAGCATGATAAAGAAGATTCAAAGAGAGTGAGATGCCAGCTCCTTTCATTCAGTCAGTAGCTTCAATCATTTCTGGTATATGAATAACATGATGTTTTTCAATCGCAAAAATCAATGAATATTGTAAATGCACAAACAGTAATTTCTCCGCATTGCAAGGAGCAATTCTGAAATTTTTTGCTTTTTCCTGCTCCTCTTAGCATGATAAAGAAGATTCAAAGAGAGTGAGATGCCAGCTCCTTTCATTCAGTCAGTAGCTTCAATCATTTCTGGACGTTTTTCAATGGCAAAAATCAATGAATATTGTAAATGCACAAACAGTAATTTCTCCGCATTGCAAGGTGCAATTCTGAAATTTTTTGCTTTTTCCTGCTCCTCTTAGCATGATAAAGAAGATTCAAAGAGAGTGAGATGCCAGCTCCTTTCCTTCAGTCAGTAGCGTCAATCATTCCTGGCATATGAATAACATGATGTTTTTCAATGGCAAAAATCAATGAATTTTGTAAATGCACAAACAGTAATTTCTCCGCATTGCAAGGCGCAATTCTGAAATTTTTTGCTTTTTCCTGCTCCTCTTAGCATGATAAAGAAGATTCAAAGAGAGTGAGATGCCAGCTCCTTTCATTCAGTCAGTAGCTTCAATCATTTCTGGACATTTTTCAATGGCAAAAATCAATGAATATTGTAAATGCACAAACAGTAATTTCTCGGCATTGCAAGGTGCAATTCTGAAATTTTTTGCTTTTTCCTGCTCCTCTTAGCATGATAAAGAAGATTCAAAGAGAATGAGATGCCAGCTCCTTTCATTCAGTCAGTAGCTTCAATCATTTCTGGACGTTTTTCAATGGCAAAAATCAATGAATATTGTAAATGCACAAACAGTAATTTCTCCGCATTGCAAGGTGCAATTCTGAAATTTTTTGCTTTTTCCTGCTCCTCTTAGCATGATAAAGAAGATTCAAAGAGAGTGAGATGTCAGTTCCTTTCATTCAGTCAGTAGCTTCAAACATTTCTGGTATATGAATAACATGATGTTTTTCAATGGCAAAAATCAATGAATATTGTAAATGCACAAACAGTAATTTCTCCGCATTGCAAGGTGCAATTCTGAAATTTTTTGCTTTTTCCTGCTCCTCTTAGCCATGATAAAGAAGATTCAAAGAGAGTGAGATGCCAGCTCCTTTCATTCAGTCAGTAGCTTCAATCATTTCTGGTATATGAATAACATGATGTTTTTCAATGGTAAAAATCAATGAATTTTGTATATGCACAAACAGTAATTTCTCAGCATTGCAAGGTGCAATTCTGAAATTTTTTGCTTTTTCCTGCTCCTCTTAGCATGATAAAGAAGATTCAAAGAGAGTGAGATGCCAGCTCCTTTCATTGTCAGTAGCTTCAATCATTTCTGGACGTTTTTCAATGGCAAAAATCAATGAATATTGTAAATGCACAAACAGTAATTTCTCCGCATTGCAAGGCGCAATTCTGAAATTTTTTGCTTTTTCCTGCTCCTCTTAGCATTATGAAGAAGATTCAAAGAGTGAGATACCAGCTCCTTTCATTAAGTCAGTAGCTTCAAACATTTCTGGTATATGAATAACATGATGTTTTTCAATGGCAAAAATCAATGAATATTGTAAATGCACAAACAGTAATTTCTCCGCATTGCAAGGTGCAATTCTGAAATTTTTTGCTTTTTCCTGCTCCTCTTAGCATGATAAAGAAGATTCAAAGAGAGTGAGATGCCAGCTCCTTTCGTTCAGTCAGTAGCTTCAATCATTTCTGGACGTTTTTCAATGGCAAAAATCATTGAATATTGTAAATGCACAAACAGTAATTTCTCCGCATTGCAAGGTGCAATTCTGAAATTTTTTACTTTTTCCTGCTCCTCTTAGCATGATAAAGAAGATTCAAAGAGAGTGAGATGCCAGCTCCTTTCATTCAGTCAGTAGCTTCAATCATTTCTGGTATATGAATAACATGATGTTTTTCAATCGCAAAAATCAATGAATATTGTAAATGCACAAACAGTAATTTCTCCGCATTGCAAGGAGCAATTCTGAAATTTTTTGCTTTTTCCTGCTCCTCTTAGCATGATAAAGAAGATTCAAAGAGAGTGAGATGCCAGCTCCTTTCATTCAGTCAGTAGCTTCAATCATTTCTGGACGTTTTTCAATGGCAAAAATCAATGAATATTGTAAATGCACAAACAGTAATTTCTCCGCATTGCAAGGTGCAATTCTGAAATTTTTTGCTTTTTCCTGCTCCTCTTAGCATGATAAAGAAGATTCAAAGAGAGTGAGATGCCAGCTCCTTTCCTTCAGTCAGTAGCGTCAATCATTCCTGGCATATGAATAACATGATGTTTTTCAATGGCAAAAATCAATGAATTTTGTAAATGCACAAACAGTAATTTCTCCGCATTGCAAGGCGCAATTCTGAAATTTTTTGCTTTTTCCTGCTCCTCTTAGCATGATAAAGAAGATTCAAAGAGAGTGAGATGCCAGCTCCTTTCATTCAGTCAGTAGCTTCAATCATTTCTGGACATTTTTCAATGGCAAAAATCAATGAATATTGTAAATGCACAAACAGTAATTTCTCGGCATTGCAAGGTGCAATTCTGAAATTTTTTGCTTTTTCCTGCTCCTCTTAGCATGATAAAGAAGATTCAAAGAGAATGAGATGACAGCTCCTTTCATTCAGTCAGTAGCTTCAATCATTTCTGGACGTTTTTCAATGGCAAAAATCAATGAATATTGTAAATGCACAAACAGTAATTTCTCCGCATTGCAAGGTGCAATTCTGAAATTTTTTGCTTTTTCCTGCTCCTCTTAGCATGATAAAGAAGATTCAAAGAGAGTGAGGTGCCAGATCCTTTCATTCAGTCAGGAGCTTCAAACATTTCTGGTATATGAATAACATATTTTTCAATGGCAAAAATCAATGAATATTGTAAATGCACAAACAGTAATTTCTCCGCATTGCAAGGTGCAATTCTGAAATTTTTTGCTTTTTCCTGCTCCTCTTAGCATGATAAAGAAGATTCAAAGAGAGTGAGATGCCAGCTCCTTTCATTCAGTCAGTAGCTTAAATCATTTCTGGACGTTTTTCAATGGCAAAAATCAATGAATATTGTAAATGCACAAACAGTAATTTCTCCGCATTGCAAGGTGCAATTCTGAAATTTTTTGCTTTTTCCTGCTCCTCTTAGCATGATAAAGAAGATTCAAAGAGAGTGAGATGCCAGCTCCTTTCATTCAGTCAGTAGCTTCAATCATTTCTGGACGTTTTTCAATGGCAAAAATCAATGAATATTGTAAATGCACAAACAGTAATTTCTCCGCATTGCAAGGTGCAATTCTGAAATTTTTTGCTTTTTCCTGCTCCTCTTAGCATGATAAACAAGATTCAAAGAGAGTGAGATGCCAGCTCCTTTCATTCAGTCAGTAGCTTCAATCATTTCTGGACGTTTTTCAATGGCAAAAATCATTGAATATTGTAAATGCACAAACAGTAATTTCTCCGCATTGCAAGGTGCAATTCTGAATTTTTTTACTTTTTCCTGCTCCTCTTAGCATGATAAAGAAGATTCAAAGAGAGTGAGATGCCAGCTCCTTTCATTCAGTCAGTAGCTTCAATCATTTCTGGTATATGAATAACATGATGTTTTTCAATCGCAAAAATCAATGAATATTGTAAATGCACAAACAGTAATTTCTCCGCATTGCAAGGCGCAATTCTGAAATTTTTTGCTTTTTCCTGCTCCTCTTAGCATGATAAAGAAGATTCAAAGAGAGTGAGATGCCAGCTCCTTTCATTGTCAGTAGCTTCAATCATTTCTGGACGTTTTTCAATGGCAAAAATCAATGAATATTGTAAATGCACAAACAGTAATTTCTCCGCATTGCAAGGTGCAATTCTGAAATTTTTTGCTTTTTCCTGCTCCTCTTAGCATTATGAAGAAGATTCAAAGAGAGTGAGATACCAGCTCCTTTCATTAAGTCAGTAGCTTCAAACATTTCTGGTATATGAATAACATGATGTTTTTCAATGGCAAAAATCAATGAATATTGTAAATGCACAAACAGTAATTTCTCCGCATTGCAAGGTGCAATTCTGAAATTTTTTGCTTTTTCCTGCTCCTCTTAGCATGATAAAGAAGATTCAAAGAGAGTGAGATGCCAGCTCCTTTCGTTCAGTCAGTAGCTTCAATCATTTCTGGACGTTTTTCAATGGCAAAAATCATTGAATATTGTAAATGCACAAACAGTAATTTCTCCGCATTGCAAGGTGCAATTCTGAAATTTTTTACTTTTTCCTGCTCCTCTTAGCATGATAAAGAAGATTCAAAGAGAGTGAGATGCCAGCTCCTTTCATTCAGTCAGTAGCTTCAATCATTTCTGGTATATGAATAACATGATGTTTTTCAATCGCAAAAATCAATGAATATTGTAAATGCACAAACAGTAATTTCTCCGCATTGCAAGGAGCAATTCTGAAATTTTTTGCTTTTTCCTGCTCCTCTTAGCATGATAAAGAAGATTCAAAGAGAGTGAGATGCCAGCTCCTTTCATTCAGTCAGTAGCTTCAATCATTTCTGGACGTTTTTCAATGGCAAAAATCAATGAATATTGTAAATGCACAAACAGTAATTTCTCCGCATTGCAAGGTGCAATTCTGAAATTTTTTGCTTTTTCCTGCTCCTCTTAGCATGATAAAGAAGATTCAAAGAGAGTGAGATGCCAGCTCCTTTCCTTCAGTCAGTAGCGTCAATCATTCCTGGCATATGAATAACATGATGTTTTTCAATGGCAAAAATCAATGAATTTTGTAAATGCACAAACAGTAATTTCTCCGCATTGCAAGGCGCAATTCTGAAATTTTTTGCTTTTTCCTGCTCCTCTTAGCATGATAAAGAAGATTCAAAGAGAGTGAGATGCCAGCTCCTTTCATTCAGTCAGTAGCTTCAATCATTTCTGGACATTTTTCAATGGCAAAAATCAATGAATATTGTAAATGCACAAACAGTAATTTCTCGGCATTGCAAGGTGCAATTCTGAAATTTTTTGCTTTTTCCTGCTCCTCTTAGCATGATAAAGAAGATTCAAAGAGAATGAGATGACAGCTCCTTTCATTCAGTCAGTAGCTTCAATCATTTCTGGACGTTTTTCAATGGCAAAAATCAATGAATATTGTAAATGCACAAACAGTAATTTCTCCGCATTGCAAGGTGCAATTCTGAAATTTTTTGCTTTTTCCTGCTCCTCTTAGCATGATAAAGAAGATTCAAAGAGAGTGAGGTGCCAGATCCTTTCATTCAGTCAGGAGCTTCAAACATTTCTGGTATATGAATAACATATTTTTCAATGGCAAAAATCAATGAATATTGTAAATGCACAAACAGTAATTTCTCCGCATTGCAAGGTGCAATTCTGAAATTTTTTGCTTTTTCCTGCTCCTCTTAGCATGATAAAGAAGATTCAAAGAGAGTGAGATGCCAGCTCCTTTCATTCAGTCAGTAGCTTAAATCATTTCTGGACGTTTTTCAATGGCAAAAATCAATGAATATTGTAAATGCACAAACAGTAATTTCTCCGCATTGCAAGGTGCAATTCTGAAATTTTTTGCTTTTTCCTGCTCCTCTTAGCATGATAAAGAAGATTCAAAGAGAGTGAGATGCCAGCTCCTTTCATTCAGTCAGTAGCTTCAATCATTTCTGGACGTTTTTCAATGGCAAAAATCAATGAATATTGTAAATGCACAAACAGTAATTTCTCCGCATTGCAAGGTGCAATTCTGAAATTTTTTGCTTTTTCCTGCTCCTCTTAGCATGATAAACAAGATTCAAAGAGAGTGAGATGCCAGCTCCTTTCATTCAGTCAGTAGCTTCAATCATTTCTGGACGTTTTTCAATGGCAAAAATCATTGAATATTGTAAATGCACAAACAGTAATTTCTCCGCATTGCAAGGTGCAATTCTGAATTTTTTTACTTTTTCCTGCTCCTCTTAGCATGATAAAGAAGATTCAAAGAGAGTGAGATGCCAGCTCCTTTCATTCAGTCAGTAGCTTCAATCATTTCTGGTATATGAATAACATGATGTTTTTCAATCGCAAAAATCAATGAATATTGTAAATGCACAAACAGTAATTTCTCCGCATTGCAAGGCGCAATTCTGAAATTTTTTGCTTTTTCCTGCTCCTCTTAGCATGATAAAGAAGATTCAAAGAGAGTGAGATGCCAGCTCCTTTCATTGTCAGTAGCTTCAATCATTTCTGGACGTTTTTCAATGGCAAAAATCAATGAATATTGTAAATGCACAAACAGTAATTTCTCCGCATTGCAAGGTGCAATTCTGAAATTTTTTGCTTTTTCCTGCTCCTCTTAGCATTATGAAGAAGATTCAAAGAGAGTGAGATACCAGCTCCTTTCATTAAGTCAGTAGCTTCAAACATTTCTGGTATATGAATAACATGATGTTTTTCAATGGCAAAAATCAATGAATATTGTAAATGCACAAACAGTAATTTCTCCGCATTGCAAGGTGCAATTCTGAAATTTTTTGCTTTTTCCTGCTCCTCTTAGCATGATAAAGAAGATTCAAAGAGAGTGAGATGCCAGCTCCTTTCGTTCAGTCAGTAGCTTCAATCATTTCTGGACGTTTTTCAATGGCAAAAATCATTGAATATTGTAAATGCACAAACAGTAATTTCTCCGCATTGCAAGGTGCAATTCTGAAATTTTTTACTTTTTCCTGCTCCTCTTAGCATGATAAAGAAGATTCAAAGAGAGTGAGATGCCAGCTCCTTTCATTCAGTCAGTAGCTTCAATCATTTCTGGTATATGAATAACATGATGTTTTTCAATCGCAAAAATCAATGAATATTGTAAATGCACAAACAGTAATTTCTCCGCATTGCAAGGCGCAATTCTGAAATTTTTTGCTTTTTCCTGCTCCTCTTAGCATGATAAAGAAGATTCAAAGAGAGTGAGATGCCAGCTCCTTTCATTCAGTCAGTAGCTTCAATCATTTCTGGACATTTTTCAATGGCAAAAATCAATGAATATTGTAAATGCACAAACAGTAATTTCTCGGCATTGCAAGGTGCAATTCTGAAATTTTTTGCTTTTTCCTGCTCCTCTTAGCATGATAAAGAAGATTCAAAGAGAATGAGATGACAGCTCCTTTCATTCAGTCAGTAGCTTCAATCATTTCTGGACGTTTTTCAATGGCAAAAATCAATGAATATTGTAAATGCACAAACAGTAATTTCTCCGCATTGCAAGGTGCAATTCTGAAATTTTTTGCTTTTTCCTGCTCCTCTTAGCATGATAAAGAAGATTCAAAGAGAGTGAGGTGCCAGATCCTTTCATTCAGTCAGGAGCTTCAAACATTTCTGGTATATGAATAACATATTTTTCAATGGCAAAAATCAATGAATATTGTAAATGCACAAACAGTAATTTCTCCGCATTGCAAGGTGCAATTCTGAAATTTTTTGCTTTTTCCTGCTCCTCTTAGCATGATAAAGAAGATTCAAAGAGAGTGAGATGCCAGCTCCTTTCATTCAGTCAGTAGCTTAAATCATTTCTGGACGTTTTTCAATGGCAAAAATCAATGAATATTGTAAATACACAAACAGTAATTTCTCCGCATTGCAAGGTGCAATTGTGAAATTTTTTGCTTTTTCCTGCTCCTCTTAGCATGATAAAGAAGATTCAAAGAGAGTGAGATGCCAGCTCCTTTCATTCAGTCAGTAGCTTCAATCATTTCTGGACGTTTTTCAATGGCAAAAATCAATGAATATTGTAAATGCACAAACAGTAATTTCTCCGCATTGCAAGGTGCAATTCTGAATTTTTTTGCTTTTTCCTGCTCCTCTTAGCATGATAAAGAAGATTCAAAGAGAGTGAGATGCCAGCTCCTTTCATTCAGTCAGTAGCTTCAATCATTTCTGGACGTTTTTCAATGGCAAAAATCAATGAATATTGTAAATGCACAAACAGTAATTTCTCCGCATTGCAAGGTGCAATTCTGAAATTTTTTGCTTTTTCCTGCCCCTCTTAGCATGATAAAGAAGATTCAAAGAGAGTGAGGTGCCAGCTCCTTTCATTCAGTCAGGAGCTTCAAACATTTCTGGTATATGAATAACATGTTTTTCAATGGCAAAAATCAATGAATATTGTAAATGCACAAACAGTAATTTCTCCGCATTGCAAGGTGCAATTCTGAAATTTTTTGCTTTTTCCTGCTCCTCTTAGCATGATAAAGAAGATTCAAAGAGAGTGAGATGCCAGCTCCTTTCATTCAGTCAGTAGCTTCAATCATTTCTGGACGTTTTTCAATGGCAAAAATCAATGAATATTGTAAATGCACAAACAGTAATTTCTCCGCATTGCAAGGTGCAATTCTGAAATTTTTTGCTTTTTCCTGCTCCTCTTAGCATGATAAAGAAGATTCAAAGAGAGTGAGATGCCAGCTCCTTTCATTCAGTCAGTAGCTTCAATCATTTCTGGACGTTCTTCAATGGCAAAAATCAATGAATATTGTAAATGCACAAACTGTAATTTCTCCGCATTGCAAGGTGCAATTCTGAAATTTTTTGCTTTTTCCTGCTCCTCTTAGCATGATAAAGAAGATTCAAAGAGAGTGAGATGTCAGCTCCTTTCATTCAGTCAGTAGCTTCAAACATTTCTGGTATATGAATAACATGATGTTTTTCAATGGCAAAAATCAATGAATATTGTAAATGCACAAACAGTAATTTCTCCGCATTGCAAGGTGCAATTCTGAAATTTTTTGCTTTTTCCTGCTCCTCTTAGCATGATAAAGAAGATTCAAAGAGAGTGAGGTGCCAGCTCCTTTCATTCAGTCAGGAGCTTCAAACATTTCTGGTATATGAATAACATGTTTTTCAATGGCAAAAATCAATGAATATTGTAAATGCACAAACAGTAATTTCTCCGCATTGCAAGGTGCAATTCTGAAATTTTTTGCTTTTTCCTGCTCCTCTTAGCATGATAAAGAAGATTCAAAGAGAGTGAGATGCCAGCTCCTTTCATTCAGTCAGTAGCTTCAATCATTTCTGGACGTTTTTCAATGGCAAAAATCAATGAATATTGTAAATGCACAAACAGTAATTTCTCCGCATTGCAAGGTGCAATTCTGAATTTTTTTGCTTTTTCCTGCTCCTCTTAGCATGATAAAGAAGATTCAAAGAGAGTGAGATGCCAGCTCCTTTCATTCAGTCAGTAGCTTCAATCATTTCTGGACGTTCTTCAATGGCAAAAATCAATGAATATTGTAAATGCACAAACTGTAATTTCTCCGCATTGCAAGGTGCAATTCTGAATTTTTTTGCTTTTTCCTGCTCCTCTTAGCATGATAAAGAAGATTCAAAGAGAGTGAGATGTCAGCTCCTTTCATTCAGTCAGTAGCTTCAAACATTTCTGGTATATGAATAACATGATGTTTTTCAATGGCAAAAATCAATGAATATTGTAAATGCACAAACAGTAATTTCTCCGCATTGCAAGGTGCAATTCTGAAATTTTTTGCTTTTTCCTGCTCCTCTTAGCATGATAAAGAAGATTCAAAGAGAGTGAGATGCCAGCTCCTTTCATTCAGTCAGTAGCTTCAATCATTTCTGGTATATGAATAACATGATGTTTTTCAATGGCAAAAATCAATGAATTTTGTAAATGCACAAACAGTAATTTCTCAGCATTGCAAGGTGCAATTCTGAAATTTTTTGCTTTTTCCTGCTCCTCTTAGCATGATAAAGAAGATTCAAAGAGAGTGAGATGCCAGCTCCTTTCATTGTCAGTAGCTTCAATCATTTCTGGACGTTTTTTAATGGCAAAAATCAATGAATATTGTAAATGCACAAACAGTAATTTCTCCGCATTGCAAGGTGCAATTCTGAAATTTTTTGCTTTTTCCTGCTCCTCTTAGCATTATGAAGAATATTCAAAGAGAGTGAGATACCAGCTCCTTTCATTAAGTCAGTAGCTTCAAACATTTCTGGTATATGAATAACATGATGTTTTTCAATGGCAAAAATCAATGAATATTGTAAATGCACAAACAGTAATTTCTCCGCATTGCAAGGTGCAATTCTGAAATTTTTTGCTTTTTCCTGCTCCTCTTAGCATGATAAAGAAGATTCAAAGAGAGTGAGGTGCCAGCTCCTTTCATTCAGTCAGGAGCTTCAAACATTTCTGGTATATGAATAACATGTTTTTCAATGGCAAAAATCAATGAATATTGTAAATGCACAAACAGTAATTTCTCCGCATTGCAAGGTGCAATTCTGAAATTTTTTGCTTTTTCCTGCTCCTCTTAGCATGATAAAGAAGATTCAAAGAGAGTGAGATGCCAGCTCCTTTCATTCAGTCAGTAGCTTCAATCATTTCTGGACGTTTTTCAATGGCAAAAATCAATGAATATTGTAAATGCACAAACAGTAATTTCTCCGCATTGCAAGGTGCAATTCTGAAATTTTTTGCTTTTTCCTGCTCCTCTTAGCATGATAAAGAAGATTCAAAGAGAGTGAGATGCCAGCTCCTTTCATTCAGTCAGTAGCTTCAATCATTTCTGGACGTTCTTCAATGGCAAAAATCAATGAATATTGTAAATGCACAAACTGTAATTTCTCCGCATTGCAAGGTGCAATTCTGAATTTTTTTGCTTTTTCCTGCTCCTCTTAGCATGATAAAGAAGATTCAAAGAGAGTGAGATGCCAGCTCCTTTCATTCAGTCAGTAGCTTCAATCATTTCTGGACGTTTTTCAATGGCAAAAATCAATGAATATTGTAAATGCACAAACAGTAATTTCTCCGCATTGCAAGGTGCAATTCTGAAATTTTTTGCTTTTTCCTGCTCCTCTTAGCATGATAAAGAAGATTCAAAGAGAGTGAGATGCCAGCTCCTTTCATTCAGTCAGTAGCTTCAATCATTTCTGGACGTTTTTCAATGGCAAAAATCAATGAATATTGTAAATGCACAAACAGTAATTTCTCCGCATTGCAAGGTGCAATTCTGAAATTTTTTGCTTTTTCCTGCTCCTCTTAGCATGATAAAGAAGATTCAAAGAGAGTGAGATGTCAGCTCCTTTCATTCAGTCAGTAGCTTCAAACATTTCTGGTATATGAATAACATGATGTTTTTCAATGGCAAAAATCAATGAATATTGTAAATGCACAAACATTAATTTCTCCGCATTGCAAGGTGCAATTCTGAAATTTTTTGCTTTTTCCTGCTCCTCTTAGCATGATAAAGAAGATTCAAAGAGAGTGAGATGCCAGCTCCTTTCATTCAGTCTGTAGCTTCAATCATTTCTGGTATATGAATAACATGATGTTTTTCAATGGCAAAAATCAATGAATTTTGTAAATGCACAAACAGTAATTTCTCAGCATTGCAAGGTGCAATTCTGAAATTTTTTGCTTTTTCCTGCTCCTCTTAGCATGATAAAGAAGATTCAAAGAGAGTGAGATGCCAGCTCCTTTCATTGTCAGAAGCTTCAATCATTTCTGGACGTTTTTTAATGGCAAAAATCAATGAATATTGTAAATGCACAAACAGTAATTTCTCCGCATTGCAAGGTGCAATTCTGAAATTTTTTGCTTTTTCCTGCTCCTCTTAGCATGATAAAGAAGATTCAAAGAGAGTGAGATGCCAGCTCCTTTCATTCAGTCAGTAGCTTCAATCATTTCTGGACGTTTTTCAATGGCAAAAATCAATGAATATTGTAAATGCACAAACTGTAATTTCTCCGCATTGCAAGGTGCAATTCTGAAATTTTTTGCTTTTTCCTGCTCCTCTTAGCATGATAAAGAAGATTCAAAGAGAGTGAGATGCCAGCTCCTTTCCTTCAGTCAGTAGCGTCAATCATTTCTGGCATATGAATAACATGATGTTTTTCAATGGCAAAAATCAATGAATTTTGTAAATGCACAAACAGTAATTTCTCCGCATTGCAAGGCGCAATTCTGAAATTTTTTGCTTTTTCCTGCTCCTCTTAGCATGATAAAGAAGATTCAAAGAGAGTGAGATGCCAGCTCCTTTCATTCAGTCAGTAGCTTCAATCATTTCTGGACATTTTTCAATGGCAAAAATCAATGAATATTGTAAATGCACAAACAGTAATTTCTCCGCATTGCAAGGTGCAATTCTGAAATTTTTTGCTTTTTCCTGCTCCTCTTAGCATGATAAAGAACATTCAAAGAGAGTGAGATGACAGCTCCTTTCATTCAGTCAGTAGCTTCAATCATTTCTGGACGTTTTTCAATGGCAAAAATCAATGAATATTGTAAATGCACAAACAGTAATTTCTCCGCATTGCAAGGTGCAATTCTGAAATTTTTTGCTTTTCCTGCTCCTCTTAGCATGATAAAGAAGATTCAAAGAGAGTGAGATGCCAGCTCCTTTCATTCAGTCAGGAGCTTCAATCATTTCTGGACGTTTTTCAATGGCAAAAATCAATGAATATTGTAAATGCACAAACAGTAATTTCTCCGCATTGCAAGGTGCAATTCTGAAATTTTTTGCTTTTTCCTGCTCCTCTTAGCATGATAAACAAGATTCAAAGAGAGTGAGATGCCAGCTCCTTTCATTCAGTCAGTAGCTTCAATCATTTCTGGACGTTTTTCAATGGCAAAAATCATTGAATATTGTAAATGCACAAACAGTAATTTCTCCGCATTGCAAGGTGCAATTCTGAAATTTTTTACTTTTTCCTGCTCCTCTTAGCATGATAAAGAAGATTCAAAGAGAGTGAGATGCCAGCTCCTTTCATTCAGTCAGTAGCTTCAATCATTTCTGGTATATGAATAACAAGATGTTTTTCAATCGCAAAAATCAATGAATATTGTAAATGCACAAACAGTAATTTCTCCGCATTGCAAGGTGCAATTCTGAAATTTTTTGCTTTTTCCTGCTCCTCTTAGCATGATAAAGAAGATTCAAAGAGAGTGAGATGCCAGCTCCTTTCCTTCAGTCAGTAGCTTCAATCATTTCTGGTATATGAATAACATGATGTTTTTCAATGGCAAAAATCAATGAATTTTGTAAATGCACAAACAGTAATTTCTCCGCATTGCAAGGCGCAATTCTGAAATTTTTTGCTTTTTCCTGCTCCTCTTAGCATGATAAAGAAGATTCAAAGAGAGTGAGATGCCAGCTCCTTTCATTCAGTCAGTAGCTTCAATCATTTCTGGACATTTTTCAATGGCAAAAATCAATGGATATTGTAAATGCACAAACAGTAATTTCTCCGCATTGCAAGGTGCAATTCTGAAATTTTTTGCTTTTTCCTGCTCCTCTTAGCATGATAAAGAAGATTCAAAGAGAGTGAGATGCCAGCTCCTTTCATTCAGTCAGTAGCTTCAATCATTTCTGGACGTTTTTCAATGGCAAAAATCAATGAATATTGTAAATGCACAAACAGTAATTTCTCCGCATTGCAAGGTGCAATTCTGAAATTTTTTGCTTTTTCCTGCTCCTCTTAGCATGATAAAGAAGATTCAAAGAGAGTGAGATGCCAGCTCCTTTCATTCAGTCAGTACCTTCAATCATTTCTGGACGTTTTTCAATGGCAAAAATCAATGAATATTGTAAATGCACAAACAGTAATTTCTCCGCATTGCAAGGTGCAATTCTGAAATTTTTTGCTTTTTCCTGCTCCTCTTAGCATGATAAAGAAGATTCAAAGAGAGTGAGATGCCAGCTCCTTTCATTCAGTCAGTAGCTTCAATCATTTCTGGACGTTTTTCAATGGCAAAAATCAATGAATATTGTAAATGCACAAACTGTAATTTCTCCGCATTGCAAGGTGCAATTCTGAAATTTTTTGCTTTTTCCTGCTCCTCTTAGCATGATAAAGAAGATTCAAAGAGAGTGAGATGCCAGCTCCTTTCATTCAGTCAGTAGCTTCAATCATTTCTGGTATATGAATAACATGATGTTTTTCAATAGCAAAAATCAATGAATATTGTAAATGCACAAACAGTAATTTCTCCGCATTGCAAGGTGGAATTCTGAAATTTTTTGCTTTTTCCTGCTCCTCTTAGCATGATAAAGAAGATTCAAAGAGAGTGAGATGCCAGCTCCTTTCATTCAGTCAGTAGCTTCAATCATTTCTGGACGTTTTTCAATGGCAAAAATCAATGAATATTGTAAATGCACAAACTGTAATTTCTCCGCATTGCAAGGTGCAATTCTGAAATTTTTTGCTTTTTCCTGCTCCTCTTAGCATGATAAAGAAGATTCAAAGAGAGTGAGATGCCAGCTCCTTTCATTCAGTCAGTAGCTTCAATCATTTCTGGTATATGAATAACATGATGTTTTTCAATAGCAAAAATCAATGAATATTGTAAATGCACAAACAGTAATTTCTCCGCATTGCAAGGTGCAATTCTGAAATTTTTTGCTTTTTCCTGCTCCTCTTAGCATGATAAAGAAGATTCAAAGAGAGTGAGATGCCAGCTCCTTTCATTCAGTCAGTAGCTTCAATCATTTCTGGACGTTTTTCAATGGCAAAAATCAATGAATATTGTAAATGCACAAACAGTAATTTCTCCGCATTGCAAGGTGCAATTCTGAAATTTTTTGCTTTTTCCTGCTCCTCTTAGCATGATAAACAAGATTCAAAGAGAGTGAGATGCCAGCTCCTTTCATTCAGTCAGTAGCTTCAATCATTTCTGGACGTTTTTCAATGGCAAAAATCAATGAATATTGTAAATGCACAAACAGTAATTTCTCCGCATTGCAAGGTGCAATTCTGAAATTTTTTGCTTTTTCCTGCTCCTCTTAGCATGATAAAGAAGATTCACAGAGAGTGAGATGCCAGCTCCTTTCATTCAGTCAGTAGCTTCAATCATTTCTGGTATATGAATAACATGATGTTTTTCAATGGCAAAAATCAATGAATATTGTAAATGCACAAACAGTAATTTCTCCGCATTGCAAGGTGCAATTCTGAAATTTTTTGCTTTTTCCTGCTCCTCTTAGCATGATAAAGAAGATTCAAAGAGAGTGAGATGCCAGCTCCTTTCCTTCAGTCAGTAGCTTCAATCATTTCTGGTATATGAATAACATGATGTTTTTCAATGGCAACAATCAATGAATTTTGTAAATGCACAAACAGTAATTTCTCCGCATTGCAAGGCGCAATTCTGAAATTTTTTGCTTTTTCCTGCTCCTCTTAGCATGATAAAGAAGATTCAAAGAGAGTGAGATGCCAGCTCCTTTCATTCAGTCAGTAGCTTCAATCATTTCTGGACATTTTTCAATGGCAAAAATCAATGAATATTGTAAATGCACAAACAGTAATTTCTCCGCATTGCAAGGTGCAATTCTGAAATTTTTTGCTTTTTCCTGCTCCTCTTAGCATGATAAAGAAGATTCAAAGAGAGTGAGATGCCAGCTCCTTTCATTCAGTCAGTAGCTTCAATCATTTCTGGACGTTTTTCAATGGCAAAAATCAATGAATATTGTAAATGCACAAACAGTAATTTCTCCGCATTGCAAGGTGCAATTCTGAAATTTTTTGCTTTTTCCTGCTCCTCTTAGCATGATAAAGAAGATTCAAAGAGAGTGATATTCCAGCTCCTTTCATTCAGTCAGTACCTTCAATCATTTCTGGACGTTTTTCAATGGCAAAAATCAATGAATATTGTAAATGCACAAACAGTAATTTCTCCGCATTGCAAGGTGCAATTCTGAAATTTTTTGCTTTTTCCTGCTCCTCTTAGCATGATAAAGAATATTCAAAGAGAGTGAGATGCCAGCTCCTTTCATTCAGTCAGTAGCTTCAATCATTTCTGGACGTTTTTCAATGGCAAAAATCAATGAATATTGTAAATGCACAAACTGTAATTTCTCCGCATTGCAAGGTGCAATTCTGAAATTTTTTGCTTTTTCCTGCTCCTCTTAGCATGATAAAGAAGATTCAAAGAGAGTGAGATGCCAGCTCCTTTCATTCAGTCAGTACCTTCAATCATTTCTGGACGTTTTTCAATGGCAAAAATCAATGAATATTGTAAATGCACAAACAGTAATTTCTCCGCATTGCAAGGTGCAATTCTGAAATTTTTTGCTTTTTCCTGCTCCTCTTAGCATGATAAAGAATATTCAAAGAGAGTGAGATGCCAGCTCCTTTCATTCAGTCAGTAGCTTCAATCATTTCTGGACGTTTTTCAATGGCAAAAATCAATGAATATTGTAAATGCACAAACTGTAATTTCTCCGCATTGCAAGGTGCAATTCTGAAATTTTTTGCTTTTTCCTGCTCCTCTTAGCATGATAAAGAAGATTCAAAGAGAGTGAGATGCCAGCTCCTTTCATTCAGTCAGTAGCTTCAATCATTTCTGGATGTTTTTCAATGGCAAAAATCAATGAATATTGTAAATGCACAAACAGTAATTTCTCCGCATTGCAAGGTGCAATTCTGAAATTTTTTGCTTTTTCCTGCTCCTCTTAGCATGATAAAGAAGATTCAAAGAGAGTGAGATGCCAGCTCCTTTCCTTCAGTCAGTAGCTTCAATCATTTCTGGTATATGAATAACATGATTTTTTTCAATGGCAAAAATCAATGAATTTTGTAAATGCACAAACAGTAATTTCTCCGCATTGCAAGGCGCAATTCTGAAATTTTTTGCTTTTTCCTGCTCCTCTTAGCATGATAAAGAAGATTCAAAGAGAGTGAGATGCCAGCTCCTTTCATTCAGTCAGTAGCTTCAATCATTTCTGGACATTTTTCAATGGCAAAAATCAATGAATATTGTAAATGCACAAACAGTAATTTCTCCGCATTGCAAGGTGCAATTCTGAAATTTTTTGCTTTTTCCTGCTCCTCTTAGCATGATAAAGAAGATTCAAAGAGAGTGAGATGCCAGCTCCTTTCATTCAGTCAGTAGCTTCAATCATTTCTGGACGTTTTTCAATGGCAAAAATCAATGAATATTGTAAATGCACAAACAGTAATTTCTCCGCATTGCAAGGTGCAATTCTGAAATTTTTTGCTTTTTCCTGCTCCTCTTAGCATGATAAAGAAGATTCAAAGAGAGTGATATTCCAGCTCCTTTCATTCAGTCAGTACCTTCAATCATTTCTGGACGTTTTTCAATGGCAAAAATCAATGAATATTGTAAATGCACAAACAGTAATTTCTCCGCATTGCAAGGTGCAATTCTGAAATTTTTTGCTTTTTCCTGCTCCTCTTAGCATGATAAAGAATATTCAAAGAGAGTGAGATGCCAGCTCCTTTCATTCAGTCAGTAGCTTCAATCATTTCTGGACGTTTTTCTATGGCAAAAATCAATGAATATTGTAAATGCACAAACTGTAATTTCTCCGCATTGCAAGGTGCAATTCTGAAATTTTTTGATTTTTCCTGCTCCTCTTAGCATGATAAAGAAGATTCAAAGAGAGTGAGATGCCAGCTCCTTTCATTCAGTCAGTAGCTTCAATCATTTCTGGTATATGAATAACATGATGTTTTTCAATAGCAAAAATCAATGAATATTGTAAATGCACAAACAGTAATTTCTCCGCATTGCAAGGTGCAATTCTGAAATTTTTTGCTTTTTCCTGCTCCTCTTAGCATGATAAAGAAGATTCAAAGAGAGTGAGATGCCAGCTCCTTTCATTCAGTCAGTAGCTTCAATCATTTCTGGACGTTTTTCAATGGCAAAAATCAATGAATATTGTAAATGCACAAACAGTAATTTCTCCGCATTGCAAGGTGCAATTCTGAAATTTTTTGCTTTTTCCTGCTCCTCTTAGCATGATAAACAAGATTCAAAGAGAGTGAGATACCAGCTCCTTTCATTCAGTCAGTAGCTTCAATCATTTCTGGACGTTTTTCAATGGCAAAAATCATTGAATATTGTAAATGCACAAACAGTAATTTCTCCGCATTGCAAGGTGCAATTCTGAAATTTTTTACTTTTTCCTGCTCCTCTTAGCATGATAAAGAAGATTCAAAGAGAGTGAGATGCCAGCTCCTTTCATTCAGTCAGTAGCTTCAATCATTTCTGGTATATGAATAACATGATGTTTTTCAATCGCAAAAATCAATGAATATTGTAAATGCACAAACAGTAATTTCTCCGCATTGCAAGGTGCAATTCTGAAATTTTTTGCTTTTTCCTGCTCCTCTTAGCATGATAAAGAAGATTCAAAGAGAGTGAGATGCCAGCTCCTTTCATTCAGTCAGTAGCTTCAATCATTTCTGGACGTTTTTCAATGGCAAAAATCAATGAATATTGTAAATGCACAAACAGTAATTTCTCCGCATTGCAAGGTGCAATTCTGAAATTTTTTGCTTTTTCCTGCTCCTCTTAGCATGATAAAGAAGATTCAAAGAGAGTGAGATGCCAGCTCCTTTCCTTCAGTCAGTAGCTTCAATCATTTCTGGTATATGAATAACATGATGTTTTTCAATGGCAAAAATCAATGAATTTTGTAAATGCACAAACAGTAATTTCTCCGCATTGCAAGGCGCAATTCTGAAATTTTTTGCTTTTTCCTGCTCCTCTTAGCATGATAAAGAAGATTCAAAGAGAGTGAGATGCCAGCTCCTTTCATTCAGTCAGTAGCTTCAATCATTTCTGGACATTTTTCAATGGCAAAAATCAATGAATATTGTAAATGCACAAACAGTAATTTCTCCGCATTGCAAGGTGCAATTCTGAAATTTTTTGCTTTTTCCTGCTCCTCTTAGCATGATAAAGAAGATTCAAAGAGAGTGAGATGCCAGCTCCTTTCATTCAGTCAGTAGCTTCTATCATTTCTGGACGTTTTTCAATGGCAAAAATCAATGAATATTGTAAATGCACAAACAGTAATTTCTCCGCATTGCAAGGTGCAATTCTGAAATTTTTTGCTTTTTCCTGCTCCTCTTAGCATGATAAAGAAGATTCAAAGAGAGTGAGGTGCCAGCTCCTTTCATTCAGTCAGGAGCTTCAAACATTTCTGGTATATGAATAACATGTTTTTCAATGGCAAAAATCAATGAATATTGTAAATGCACAAACAGTAATTTCTCCGCACTGCAAGGTGCAATTCTGAAATTTTTTGCTTTTTCCTGCTCCTCTTAGCATGATAAAGAAGATTCAAAGAGAGTGAGATGCCAGCTCCTTTCATTCAGTCAGTAGCTTCAATCATTTCTGGACGTTTTTCAATGGCAAAAATCAATGAATATTGTAAATGCACAAACTGTAATTTCTCCGCATTGCAAGGTGCAATTCTGAAATTTTTTGCATTTTCCTGCTCCTCTTAGCATGATAAAGAAGATTCAAAGAGAGTGAGATGCCAGCTCCTTTCATTCAGTCAGTAGCTTCAATCATTTCTGGACGTTTTTCAATGGCAAAAATCAACGAATATTGTAAATGCACAAACAGTAATTTCTCCGCATTGCAAGGTGCAATTCTGAAATTTTTTGCTTTTTCCTGCTCCTCTTAGCATGATAAAGAAGATTCAAAGAGAGTGAGATGCCAGCTCCTTTCATTCAGTCAGTAGCTTCAATCATTTCTGGACGTTTTTCAATGGCAAAAATCAATGAATATTGTAAATGCACAAACAGTAATTTCTCCGCATTGCAAGGTGCAATTCTGAAATTTTTTGCTTTTTCCTGCTCCTCTTAGCATGATAAAGAAGATTCAAAGAGAGTGAGATGCCAGCTCCTTTCATTCAGTCAGTAGCTTCAATCATTTCTGGACGTTTTTCAATGGCAAAAATCAATGAATATTGTAAATGCACAAACAGTAATTTCTCCGCATTGCAAGGTGCAATTCTGAAATTTTTTGCTTTTTCCTGCTCCTCTTAGCATGATAAAGAAGATTCAAAGAGAGTGAGATGCCAGCTCCTTTCATTCAGTCAGTAGCTTCAAACATTTCTGGTATATGAATAACATGATGTTTTTCAATGGCAAAAATCAATGAATATTGTAAATGCACAAACAGTAATTTCTCCGCATTGCAAGGTGCAAGTCTGAAATTTTTTGCTTTTTCCTGCTCCTCTTAGCATGATAAAGAAGATTCAAAGAGAGTGAGATGCCAGCTCCTTTCATTCAGTCAGTAGCTTCAAACATTTCTGGTATATGAATAACATGATGTTTTTCAATGGCAAAAATCAATGAATATTGTAAATGCACAAACAGTAATTTCTCCGCATTGCAAGGTGCAAGTCTGAAATTTTTTGCTTTTTCCTGCTCCTCTTAGCATGATAAAGAAGATTCAAAGAGAGTGAGATGCCAGCTCCTTTCATTCAGTCAGTAGCTTCAATCATTTCTGGACGTTTTTCAATGGTAAAAATCAATGAATATTGTAAATGCACAAACAGTAATTTCTCCACATTGCAAGGTGCAATTCTGAAATTTTTTGCTTTTTCCTGCTCCTCTTAGCATGATAAAGAAGATTCAAAGAGAGTGAGATGCCAGCTCCTTTCATTCAGTCAGTAGCTTCAAACATTTCTGGTATATGAATAACATGATGTTTTTCAATGGCAAAAATCAATGAATATTGTAAATGCACAAACAGTAATTTCTCCGCATTGCAAGGTGCAATTCTGAAATTTTTTGCTTTTTCCTGCTCCTCTTAGCATGATAAAGAAGATTCAAAGAGAGTGAGATGCCAGCTTCTTTCATTCAGTCAGTAGCTTCAATCATTTCTGGATGTTTTTCAATGGCAAAAATCAATGAATATTGTAAATGCACAAACTGTAATTTCTCCGCATTGCAAGGTGCAATTCTGAAATTTTTTGCTTTTTCCTGCTCCTCTTAGCATGATAAAGAAGATTCAAAGAGAGTGAGATGCCAGCTCCTTTCATTCAGTCAGTAGCTTCAATCATTTCTGGACGTTTTTCAATGGCAAAAATCAATGAATATTGTAAATGCACAAACAGTAATTTCTCCGCATTGCAAGGTGCAATTCTGAAATTTTTTGCTTTTTCCTGCTCCTCTTAGCATGATAAAGAAGATTCAAAGAGAGTGAGATGCCAGCTCCTTTCATTCAGTCAGTACCTTCAATCATTTCTGGACGTTTTTCAATGGCAAAAATCAATGAATATTGTAAATGCACAAACAGTAATTTCTCCGCATTGCAAGGTGCAATTCTGAAATTTTTTGCTTTTTCCCGCTCCTCTTAGCATGATAAAGAAGATTCAAAGAGAGTGAGGTGCCAGCTCCTTTCATTCAGTCAGTAGCTTCAAACATTTCTGGTATATGAATAACATGTTTTTCAATGGCAAAAATCAATGAATATTGTAAATGCACAAACAGTAATTTCTCCGCATTGCAACGTGCAATTCTGAAATTTTTTGCTTTTTCCTGCTCCTCTTAGCATGATAAAGAAGATTCAAAGAGAGTGAGATGCCAGCTCCTTTCATTCAGTCAGTAGCTTCAATCATTTCTGGACGTTTTTCAATGGCAAAAATCAATGAATATTGTAAATGCACAAACAGTAATTTCTCCGCATTGCAAGGTGCAATTCTGAAATTTTTTGCTTTTTCCTGCTCCTCTTAGCATGATAAAGAAGATACAAAGAGAGTGAGATGCCAGCTCCTTTCATTCAGTCAGTAGCTTCAATCATTTCTGGACGTTTTTCAATGGCAAAAATCAATGAATATTGTAAATGCACAAACAGTAATTTCTCCGCATTGCAAGGTGCAATTCTGAAATTTTTTGCTTTTTCCTGCTCCTCTTAGCAGGATAAAGAAGATTCAAAGAGAGTGAGATGCCAGCTCCTTTCATTCAGTCAGTGGCTTCAAACATTTCTGGTATATGAATAACATGATGTTTTTCAATGGCAAAAATCAATGAATATTGTAAATGCACAAACAGTAATTTCTCCGCATTGCAAGGTGCAAGTCTGAAATTTTTTGCTTTTTCCTGCTCCTCTTAGCATGATAAAGAAGATTCAAAGAGAGTGAGATGCCAGCTACTTTCATTCAGTCAGTAGCTTCAATCATTTCTGGACGTTTTTCAATGGTAAAAATCAATGAATATTGTAAATGCACAAACAGTAATTTCTCCACATTGCAATGTGCAATTCTAAAATTTTTTGCTTTTTCCTGCTCCTCTTAGCATGATAAAGAAGATTCAAAGAGAGTGAGATGCCAGCTCCTTTCATTCAGTCAGTACCTTCAATCATTTCTGGACGTTTTTCAATGGCAAAAATCAATGAATATTGTAAATGCACAAACAGTAATTTCTCTGCATTGCAAGGTGCAAGTCTGAAAATTTTTGCTTTTTCCTGCTCCTCTTAGCATGATAAAGAAGATTCAAAGAGAGTGAGATGCCAGCTACTTTCATTCAGTCAGTAGCTTCAATCATTTCTGGACGTTTTTCAATGGTAAAAATCAATGAATATTGTAAATGCACAAACAGTAATTTCTCCACATTGCAAGGTGCAATTCTGAAATTTTTTGCTTTTTCCTGCTCCTCTTAGCATGATAAAGAACATTCAAAGAGAGTGAGATGCCAGCTCCTTTCATTCAGTCAGTAGCTTCAATCATTTCTGGACGTTTTTCAATGGCAAAAATCAATGAATATTGTAAATGCACAAACAGTAATTTCTCCGCATTGCAAGGTGCAATTATGAAATTTTTTGCTTTTTCCTGCTCCTCTTAGCATGATAAAGAAGATTCAAAGAGAGTGAGATGCCAGCTCCTTTCATTCAGTCAGTACCTTCAATCATTTCTGGACGTTTTTCAATGGCAAAAATCAATGAATATTGTAAATGCACAAACAGTAATTTCTCCGCATTGCAAGGTGCAATTCTGAAATTTTTTGCTTTTTCTCGCTCCTCTTAGCATGATAAAGAAGATTCAAAGAGAGTGAGGTGCCAGCTCCTTTCATTCAGTCAGTAGCTTCAAACATTTCTGGTATATGAATAACATGTTTTTCAATGGCAAAAATCAATGAATATTGTAAATGCACAAACAGTAATTTCTCCGCATTGCAAGGTGCAATTCTGAAATTTTTTGCTTTTTCCTGCTCCTCTTAGCATGATAAAGAAGATTCAAAGAGAGTGAGATGCCAGCTTCTTTCATTCAGTCAGTAGCTTCAATCATTTCTGGATGTTTTTCAATGGCAAAAATCAATGAATATTGTAAATGCACAAACTGTAATTTCTCCGCATTGCAAGGTGCAATTCTGAAATTTTTTGCTTTTTCCTGCTCCTCTTAGCATGATAAAGAAGATTCAAAGAGAGTGAGATGCCAGCTCCTTTCATTCAGTCAGTAGCTTCAATCATTTCTGGACGTTTTTCAATGGCAAAAATCAATGAATATTGTAAATGCACAAACAGTAATTTCTCCGCATTGCAAGGTGCAATTCTGAAATTTTTTGCTTTTTCCTGCTCCTCTTAGCATGATAAAGAAGATTCAAAGAGAGTGAGATGCCAGCTCCTTTCATTCAGTCAGTACCTTCAATCATTTCTGGACGTTTTTCAATGGCAAAAATCAATGAATATTGTAAATGCACAAACAGTAATTTCTCCGCATTGCAAGGTGCAATTCTGAAATTTTTTGCTTTTTCCCGCTCCTCTTAGCATGATAAAGAAGATTCAAAGAGAGTGAGGTGCCAGCTCCTTTCATTCAGTCAGTAGCTTCAAACATTTCTGGTATATGAATAACATGTTTTTCAATGGCAAAAATCAATGAATATTGTAAATGCACAAACAGTAATTTCTCCGCATTGCAACGTGCAATTCTGAAATTTTTTGCTTTTTCCTGCTCCTCTTAGCATGATAAAGAAGATTCAAAGAGAGTGAGATGCCAGCTCCTTTCATTCAGTCAGTAGCTTCAATCATTTCTGGACGTTTTTCAATGGCAAAAATCAATGAATATTGTAAATGCACAAACAGTAATTTCTCCGCATTGCAAGGTGCAATTCTGAAATTTTTTGCTTTTTCCTGCTCCTCTTAGCATGATAAAGAAGATACAAAGAGAGTGAGATGCCAGCTCCTTTCATTCAGTCAGTAGCTTCAATCATTTCTGGACGTTTTTCAATGGCAAAAATCAATGAATATTGTAAATGCACAAACAGTAATTTCTCCGCATTGCAAGGTGCAATTCTGAAATTTTTTGCTTTTTCCTGCTCCTCTTAGCAGGATAAAGAAGATTCAAAGAGAGTGAGATGCCAGCTCCTTTCATTCAGTCAGTGGCTTCAAACATTTCTGGTATATGAATAACATGATGTTTTTCAATGGCAAAAATCAATGAATATTGTAAATGCACAAACAGTAATTTCTCCGCATTGCAAGGTGCAAGTCTGAAATTTTTTGCTTTTTCCTGCTCCTCTTAGCATGATAAAGAAGATTCAAAGAGAGTGAGATGCCAGCTACTTTCATTCAGTCAGTAGCTTCAATCATTTCTGGACGTTTTTCAATGGTAAAAATCAATGAATATTGTAAATGCACAAACAGTAATTTCTCCACATTGCAATGTGCAATTCTAAAATTTTTTGCTTTTTCCTGCTCCTCTTAGCATGATAAAGAAGATTCAAAGAGAGTGAGATGCCAGCTCCTTTCATTCAGTCAGTACCTTCAATCATTTCTGGACGTTTTTCAATGGCAAAAATCAATGAATATTGTAAATGCACAAACAGTAATTTCTCTGCATTGCAAGGTGCAAGTCTGAAAATTTTTGCTTTTTCCTGCTCCTCTTAGCATGATAAAGAAGATTCAAAGAGAGTGAGATGCCAGCTACTTTCATTCAGTCAGTAGCTTCAATCATTTCTGGACGTTTTTCAATGGTAAAAATCAATGAATATTGTAAATGCACAAACAGTAATTTCTCCACATTGCAAGGTGCAATTCTGAAATTTTTTGCTTTTTCCTGCTCCTCTTAGCATGATAAAGAACATTCAAAGAGAGTGAGATGCCAGCTCCTTTCATTCAGTCAGTAGCTTCAATCATTTCTGGACGTTTTTCAATGGCAAAAATCAATGAATATTGTAAATGCACAAACAGTAATTTCTCCGCATTGCAAGGTGCAATTATGAAATTTTTTGCTTTTTCCTGCTCCTCTTAGCATGATAAAGAAGATTCAAAGAGAGTGAGATGCCAGCTCCTTTCATTCAGTCAGTACCTTCAATCATTTCTGGACGTTTTTCAATGGCAAAAATCAATGAATATTGTAAATGCACAAACAGTAATTTCTCCGCATTGCAAGGTGCAATTCTGAAATTTTTTGCTTTTTCTCGCTCCTCTTAGCATGATAAAGAAGATTCAAAGAGAGTGAGGTGCCAGCTCCTTTCATTCAGTCAGTAGCTTCAAACATTTCTGGTATATGAATAACATGTTTTTCAATGGCAAAAATCAATGAATATTGTAAATGCACAAACAGTAATTTCTCCGCATTGCAAGGTGCAATTCTGAAATTTTTTGCTTTTTCCTGCTCCTCTTAGCATGATAAAGAAGATTCAAAGAGAGTGAGATGCCAGCTCCTTTCATTCAGTCAGTAGCTTCAATCATTTCTGGACGTTTTTCAATGGCAAAAATCAATGAATATTGTAAATGCACAAACAGTAATTTCTCCGCATTGCAAGGTGCAATTCTGAAATTTTTTGCTTTTTCCTGCTCCTCTTAGCATGATAAAGAAGATTCAAAGAGAGTGAGATGCCAGCTCCTTTCATTCAGTCAGTAGCTTCAATCATTTCTGGACGTTTTTCAATGGCAAAAATCAATGAATATTGTAAATGCACAAACAGTAATTTCTCCGCATTGCAAGGTGCAATTCTGAAATTTTTTGCTTTTTCCTGCTCCTCTTAGCATGATAAAGAAGATTCAAAGAGAGTGAGATGCCAGCTCCTTTCATTCAGTCAGTAGCTTCAAACATTTCTGGTATATGAATAACATAATGTTTTTCAATGGCAAAAATCAATGAATATTGTAAATGCACAAACAGTAATTTCTCCGCATTGCAAGGTGCAAGTCTGAAAGTTTTTGCTTTTTCCTGCTCCTCTTAGCATGATAAAGAAGATTCAAAGAGAGTGAGATGCCAGCTACTTTCATTCAGTCAGTAGCTTCAATCATTTCTGGACGTTTTTCAATGGTAAAAATCAATGAATATTGTAAATGCACAAACAGTAATTTCTCCACATTGCAATGTGCAATTCTAAAATTTTTTGCTTTTTCCTGCTCCTCTTAGCATGATAAAGAAGATTCAAAGAGAGTGAGATGCCAGCTCCTTTCATTCAGTCAGTAGCTTCAAACATTTCTGGTATATGAATAACATGATGTTTTTCAATGGCAAAAATCAATGAATATTGTAAATGCACAAACAGTAATTTCTCCGCATTGCAAGGTGCAATTCTGAAATTTTTTGCTTTTTCCTGCTCCTCTTAGCATGATAAAGAAGATTCAAAGAGAGTGAGATGCCAACTCCTTTCATTCAGTCAGTAGCTTCAAACATTTCTGGTATATGAATAACATGATGTTTTTCAATGGCAAAAATCAATGAATATTGTAAATGCACAAACAGTAATTTCTCCGCATTGCAAGGTGCAATTCTGAAATTTTTTGCTTTTTCCTGCTCCTCTTAGCATGATAAAGAAGATTCAAAGAGAGTGAGATGCCAGCTCCTTTCATTCAGTCAGTAGCTTCAATCATTTCTGGACGTTTTTCAATGGCAAAAATCAATGAATATTGTAAATGCACAAACAGTAATTTCTCCGCATTGCAAGGTGCAATTCTGAAATTTTTTGCTTTTTCCTGCTCCTCTTAGCATGATAAAGAAGATTCAAAGAGAGTGAGATGCCAGCTCCTTTCATTCAGTCAGTAGCTTCAATCATTTCTGGACGTTTTTCAATGGCAAAAATCAATGAATATTGTAAATGCACAAACAGTAATTTCTCCGCATTGCAAGGTGCAATTCTGAAATTTTTTGCTTTTTCCTGCTCCTCTTAGCATGATAAAGAAGATTCAAAGAGAGTGAGATGCCAGCTCCTTTGATTCAGTCAGTAGCTTCAAACATTTCTGGTATATGAATAACATGATGTTTTTCAATGGCAAAAATCAATGAATATTGTAAATGCACAAACAGTAATTTCTCCGCATTGCAAGGTGCAAGTCTGAAATTTTTTGCTTTTTCCTGCTCCTCTTAGCATGATAAAGAAGATTCAAAGAGAGTGAGATGCCAGCTACTTTCATTCAGTCAGTAGCTTCAATCATTTCTGGACGTTTTTCAATGGTAAAAATCAATGAATATTGTAAATGCACAATCAGTAATTTCTCCACATTGCAAGGTGCAATTCTGAAATTTTTTGCTTTTTCCTGCTCCTCTTAGCATGATAAAGAAGATTCAAAGAGAGTGAGATGCCAGCTCCTTTCATTCAGTCAGTAGCTTCAAACATTTCTGGTATATGAATAACATGATGTTTTTCAATGGCAAAAATCAATGAATATTGTAAATGCACAAACAGTAATTTCTCCGCATTGCAAGGTGCAAGTCTGAAATTTTTTGCTTTTTCCTGCTCCTCTTAGCATGATAAAGAAGATTCAAAGAGAGTGAGATGCCAGCTACTTTCATTCAGTCAGTAGCTTCAATCATTTCTGGACGTTTTTCAATGGTAAAAATCAATGAATATTGTAAATGCACAAACAGTAATTTCTCCACATTGCAAGGTGCAATTCTGAAATTTTTTGCTTTTTCCTGCTCCTCTTAGCATGATAAAGAAGATTCAAAGAGAGTGAGATGCCAGCTCCTTTCATTCAGTCAGTAGCTTCAAACATTTCTGGTATATGAATAACATGATGTTTTTCAATGGCAAAAATCAATGAATATTGTAAATGCACAAACAGTAATTTCTCCACATTGCAAGGTGCAATTCTGAAATTTTTTGCTTTTTCCTGCTCCTCTTAGCATGATAAAGAAGATTCAAAGAGAGTGAGATGCCAGCTCCTTTCATTCAGTCAGTAGCTTCAAACATTTCTGGTATATGAATAACATGATGTTTTTCAATGGCAAAAATCAATGAATATTGTAAATGCACAAACAGTAATTTCTCCGCATTGCAAGGTGCAATTCTGAAATTTTTTGCTTTTTCCTGCTCCTCTTAGCATGATAAAGAAGATTCAAAGAGAGTGAGATGCCAGCTCCTTTCATTCAGTCAGTAGCTTCAATCATTTCTGGACGTTTTTCAATGGCAAAAATCAATGAATATTGTAAATGCACAAACAGTAATTTCTCCGCATTGCAAGGTGCAATTCTGAAATTTTTTGCTTTTTCCTGCTCCTCTTAGCATGATAAAGAAGATTCAAAGAGAGTGAGATGTCAGCTCCTTTCATTCAGCCAGTAGCTTCAAACATTTCTGGTATATGAATAACATGATGTTTTTCAATGGCAAAAATCAATGAATATTGTAAATGCACAAACAGTAATTTCTCCGCATTGCAAGGTGCAATTCTGAAATTTTTTGCTTTTTCCTGCTCCTCTTAGCATGATAAAGAAGATTCAAAGAGAGTGAGATGCCAGCTCCTTTCATTCAGTCAGTAGCTTCAATCATTTCTGGACGTTTTTCAATGGCAAAAATCAATGAATATTGTAAATGCACAAACAGTAATTTCTCCGCATTGCAAGGTGCAATTCTGAAATTTTTTGCTTTTTCCTGCTCCTCTTAGCATGATAAAGAAGATTCAAAGAGAGTGAGATGCCAGCTCCTTTCGTTCAGTCAGTAGCTTCAATCATTTCTGGACGTTTTTCAATGGCAAAAATCATTGAATATTATAAATGCACAAACAGTAATTTCTCCGCATTGCAAGGTGCAATTCTGAAATTTTTTGCTTTTTCTCGCTCCTCTTAGCATGATAAAGAAGATTCAAAGAGAGTGAGGTGCCAGCTCCTTTCATTCAGTCAGTAGCTTCAAACATTTCTGGTATATGAATAACATGTTTTTCAATGGCAAAAATCAATGAATATTGTAAATGCACAAACAGTAATTTCTCCGCATTGCAAGGTGCATTTCTGAAATTTTTTGCTTTTTCCTGCTCCTCTTAGCATGATAAAGAAGATTCAAAGAGAGTGAGATGCCAGCTCCTTTCATTCAGTCAGTAGCTTCAATCATTTCTGGACGTTTTTCAATGGCAAAAATCAATGAATATTGTAAATGCACAAACAGTAATTTCTCCGCATTGCAAGGTGCAATTCTGAAATTTTTTGCTTTTTCCTGCTCCTCTTAGCATGATAAAGAAGATTCAAAGAGAGTGAGATGCCAGCTCCTTTCATTCAGTCAGTAGCTTCAATCATTTCTGGACGTTTTTCAATGGCAATAATCAATGAATATTGTAAATGCACAAACAGTAATTTCTCCGCATTGCAAGGTGCAATTCTGAAATTTTTTGCTTTTTCCTGCTCCTCTTAGCATGATAAAGAAGATTCAAAGAGAGTGAGATGCCAGCTCCTTTCATTCAGTCAGTAGCTTCAAACATTTCTGGTATATGAATAACATGATGTTTTTCAATGGCAAAAATCAATGAATATTGTAAATGCACAAACAGTAATTTCTCCGCATTGCAAGGTGCAAGTCTGAAATTTTTTGCTTTTTCCTGCTCCTCTTAGCATGATAAAGAAGATTCAAAGAGAGTGAGATGCCAGCTACTTTCATTCAGTCAGTAGCTTCAATCATTTCTGGACGTTTTTCAATGGTAAAAATCAATGAATATTGTAAATGCACAAACAGTAATTTCTCCACATTGCAATGTGCAATTCTAAAATTTTTTGCTTTTTCCTGCTCCTCTTAGCATGATAAAGAAGATTCAAAGAGAGTGAGATGCCAGCTCCTTTCATTCAGTCAGTAGCTTCAAACATTTCTGGTATATGAATAACATGATGTTTTTCAATGGCAAAAATCAATGAATATTGTAAATGCACAAACAGTAATTTCTCCGCATTGCAAGGTGCAATTCTGAAATTTTTTGCTTTTTCCTGCTCCTCTTAGCATGATAAAGAAGATTCAAAGAGAGTGAGATGCCAACTCCTTTCATTCAGTCAGTAGCTTCAAACATTTCTGGTATATGAATAACATGATGTTTTTCAATGGCAAAAATCAATGAATATTGTAAATGCACAAACAGTAATTTCTCCGCATTGCAAGGTGCAATTCTGAAATTTTTTGCTTTTTCCTGCTCCTCTTAGCATGATAAAGAAGATTCAAAGAGAGTGAGATGCCAGCTCCTTTCATTCAGTCAGTACCTTCAATCATTTCTGGACGTTTTTCAATGGCAAAAATCAATGAATATTGTAAATGCACAAACAGTAATTTCTCCGCATTGCAAGGTGCAATTCTGAAATTTTTTGCTTTTTCCCGCTCCTCTTAGCATGATAAAGAAGATTCAAAGAGAGTGAGGTGCCAGCTCCTTTCATTCAGTCAGTAGCTTCAAACATTTCTGGTATATGAATAACATGTTTTTCAATGGCAAAAATCAATGAATATTGTAAATGCACAAACAGTAATTTCTCCGCATTGCAAGGTGCAATTCTGAAATTTTTTGCTTTTTCCTGCTCCTCTTAGCATGATAAAGAAGATTCAAAGAGAGTGAGATGCCAGCTACTTTCATTCAGTCAGTAGCTTCAATCATTTCTGGACGTTTTTCAATGGTAAAAATCAATGAATATTGTAAATGCACAAACAGTAATTTCTCCACATTGCAATGTGCAATTCTAAAATTTTTTGCTTTTTCCTGCTCCTCTTAGCATGATAAAGAAGATTCAAAGAGAGTGAGATGCCAGCTCCTTTCATTCAGTCAGTAGCTTCAAACATTTCTGGTATATGAATAACATGATGTTTTTCAATGGCAAAAATCAATGAATATTGTAAATGCACAAACAGTAATTTCTCCGCATTGCAAGGTGCAATTCTGAAATTTTTTGCTTTTTCCTGCTCCTCTTAGCATGATAAAGAAGATTCAAAGAGAGTGAGATGCCAACTCCTTTCATTCAGTCAGTAGCTTCAAACATTTCTGGTATATGAATAACATGATGTTTTTCAATGGCAAAAATCAATGAATATTGTAAATGCACAAACAGTAATTTCTCCGCATTGCAAGGTGCAATTCTGAAATTTTTTGCTTTTTCCTGCTCCTCTTAGCATGATAAAGAAGATTCAAAGAGAGTGAGATGCCAGCTCCTTTCATTCAGTCAGTACCTTCAATCATTTCTGGACGTTTTTCAATGGCAAAAATCAATGAATATTGTAAATGCACAAACAGTAATTTCTCCGCATTGCAAGGTGCAATTCTGAAATTTTTTGCTTTTTCCCGCTCCTCTTAGCATGATAAAGAAGATTCAAAGAGAGTGAGGTGCCAGCTCCTTTCATTCAGTCAGTAGCTTCAAACATTTCTGGTATATGAATAACATGTTTTTCAATGGCAAAAATCAATGAATATTGTAAATGCACAAACAGTAATTTCTCCGCATTGCAAGGTGCAATTCTGAAATTTTTTGCTTTTTCCTGCTCCTCTTAGCATGATAAAGAAGATTCAAAGAGAGTGAGATGCCAGCTCCTTTCATTCAGTCAGTAGCTTCAATCATTTCTGGACGTTTTTCAATGGCAAAAATCAATGAATATTGTAAATGCACAAACAGTAATTTCTCCGCATTGCAAGGTGCAAATCTGAAATTTTTTGCTTTTTCCTGCTCCTCTTAGCATGATAAAGAAGATTCAAAGAGAGTGAGATGCCAGCTCCTTTCATTCAGTCAGTAGCTTCAATCATTTCTGGACGTTTTTCAATGGCAAAAATCAATGAATATTGTAAATGCACAAACTAATTTCTCCGCATTGCAAGGTGCAATTCTGAAATTTTTTGCTTTTTCCTGCTCCTCTTAGCATGATAAAGAAGATTCAAAGAGAGTGAGATGCCAGCTCCTTTGATTCAGTCAGTAGCTTCAAACATTTCTGGTATATGAATAACATGATGTTTTTCAATGGCAAAAATCAATGAATATTGTAAATGCACAAACAGTAATTTCTCCGCATTGCAAGGTGCAAGTCTGAAATTTTTTGCTTTTTCCTGCTCCTCTTAGCATGATAAAGAAGATTCAAAGAGAGTGAGATGCCAGCTACTTTCATTCAGTCAGTAGCTTCAATCATTTCTGGACGTTTTTCAATGGTAAAAATCAATGAATATTGTAAATGCACAATCAGTAATTTCTCCACATTGCAAGGTGCAATTCTGAAATTTTTTGCTTTTTCCTGCTCCTCTTAGCATGATAAAGAAGATTCAAAGAGAGTGAGATGCCAGCTCCTTTCATTCAGTCAGTAGCTTCAAACATTTCTGGTATATGAATAACATGATGTTTTTCAATGGCAAAAATCAATGAATATTGTAAATGCACAAACAGTAATTTCTCCGCATTGCAAGGTGCAAGTCTGAAATTTTTTGCTTTTTCCTGCTCCTCTTAGCATGATAAAGAAGATTCAAAGAGAGTGAGATGCCAGCTACTTACATTCAGTCAGTAGCTTCAATCATTTCTGGACGTTTTTCAATGGTAAAAATCAATGAATATTGTAAATGCACAAACAGTAATTTCTCCACATTGCAAGGTGCAATTCTGAAATTGTTTGCATTTTCCTGCTCCTCTTAGCATGATAAAGAAGATTCAAAGAGAGTGAGATGCCAGCTCCTTTCATTCAGTCAGTAGCTTCAAACATTTCTGGTATATGAATAACATGATGTTTTTCAATGGCAAAAATCAATGAATATTGTAAATGCACAAACAGTAATTTCTCCGCATTGCAAGGTGCAATTCTGAAATTTTTTGCTTTTTCCTGCTCCTCTTAGCATGATAAAGAAGATTCAAAGAGAGTGAGATGCCAACTCCTTTCATTCAGTCAGTAGCTTCAAACATTTCTGGTATATGAATAACATGATGTTTTTCAATGGCAAAAATCAATGAATATTGTAAATGCACAAACAGTAATTTCTCCGCATTGCAAGGTGCAATTCTGAAATTTTTTGCTTTTTCCTGCTCCTCTTAGCATGATAAAGAAGATTCAAAGAGAGTGAGATGCCAGCTCCTTTCATTCAGTCAGTACCTTCAATCATTTCTGGACGTTTTTCAATGGCAAAAATCAATGAATATTGTAAATGCACAAACAGTAATTTCTCCGCATTGCAAGGTGCAATTCTGAAATTTTTTGCTTTTTCCCGCTCCTCTTAGCATGATAAAGAAGATTCAAAGAGAGTGAGGTGCCAGCTCCTTTCATTCAGTCAGTAGCTTCAAACATTTCTGGTATATGAATAACATGTTTTTCAATGGCAAAAATCAATGAATATTGTAAATGCACAAACAGTAATTTCTCCGCATTGCAAGGTGCAATTCTGAAATTTTTTGCTTTTTCCTGCTCCTCTTAGCATGATAAAGAAGATTCAAAGAGAGTGAGATGCCAGCTCCTTTCATTCAGTCAGTAGCTTCAATCATTTCTGGACGTTTTTCAATGGCAAAAATCAATGAATATTGTAAATGCACAAACAGTAATTTCTCCGCATTGCAAGGTGCAAATCTGAAATTTTTTGCTTTTTCCTGCTCCTCTTAGCATGATAAAGAAGATTCAAAGAGAGTGAGATGCCAGCTCCTTTCATTCAGTCAGTAGCTTCAATCATTTCTGGACGTTTTTCAATGGCAAAAATCAATGAATATTGTAAATGCACAAACTAATTTCTCCGCATTGCAAGGTGCAATTCTGAAATTTTTTGCTTTTTCCTGCTCCTCTTAGCATGATAAAGAAGATTCAAAGAGAGTGAGATGCCAGCTCCTTTGATTCAGTCAGTAGCTTCAAACATTTCTGGTATATGAATAACATGATGTTTTTCAATGGCAAAAATCAATGAATATTGTAAATGCACAAACAGTAATTTCTCCGCATTGCAAGGTGCAAGTCTGAAATTTTTTGCTTTTTCCTGCTCCTCTTAGCATGATAAAGAAGATTCAAAGAGAGTGAGATGCCAGCTACTTTCATTCAGTCAGTAGCTTCAATCATTTCTGGACGTTTTTCAATGGTAAAAATCAATGAATATTGTAAATGCACAATCAGTAATTTCTCCACATTGCAAGGTGCAATTCTGAAATTTTTTGCTTTTTCCTGCTCCTCTTAGCATGATAAAGAAGATTCAAAGAGAGTGAGATGCCAGCTCCTTTCATTCAGTCAGTAGCTTCAAACATTTCTGGTATATGAATAACATGATGTTTTTCAATGGCAAAAATCAATGAATATTGTAAATGCACAAACAGTAATTTCTCCGCATTGCAAGGTGCAAGTCTGAAATTTTTTGCTTTTTCCTGCTCCTCTTAGCATGATAAAGAAGATTCAAAGAGAGTGAGATGCCAGCTACTTACATTCAGTCAGTAGCTTCAATCATTTCTGGACGTTTTTCAATGGTAAAAATCAATGAATATTGTAAATGCACAAACAGTAATTTCTCCACATTGCAAGGTGCAATTCTGAAATTGTTTGCATTTTCCTGCTCCTCTTAGCATGATAAAGAAGATTCAAAGAGAGTGAGATGCCAGCTCCTTTCATTCAGTCAGTAGCTTCAAACATTTCTGGTATATGAATAACATGATGTTTTTCAATGGCAAAAATCAATGAATATTGTAAATGCACAAACAGTAATTTCTCCACATTGCAAGGTGCAATTCTGAAATTTTTTGCTTTTTCCTGCTCCTCTTAGCATGATAAAGAAGATTCAAAGAGAGTGAGATGCCAGCTCCTTTCATTCAGTCAGTAGCTTCAAACATTTCTGGTATATGAATAACATGATGTTTTTCAATGGCAAAAATCAATGAATATTGTAAATGCACAAACAGTAATTTCTCCGCATTGCAAGGTGCAATTCTGAAATTTTTTGCTTTTTCCTGCTCCTCTTAGCATGATAAAGAAGATTCAAAGAGAGTGAGATGCCAGCTCCTTTCATTCAGTCAGTAGCTTCAATCATTTCTGGACGTTTATCAATGGCAAAAATCAATGAATATTGTAAATGCACAAACAGTAATTTCTCCGCATTGCAAGGTGCAATTCTGAAATTTTTTGCTTTTTCCTGCTCCTCTTAGCATGATAAAGAAGATTCAAAGAGAGTGAGATGTCAGCTCCTTTCATTCAGTCAGTAGCTTCAAACATTTCTGGTATATGAATAACATGATGTTTTTCAATGGCAAAAATCAATGAATATTGTAAATGCACAAACAGTAATTTCTCCGCATTGCAAGGTGCAATTCTGAAATTTTTTGCTTTTTCCTGCTCCTCTTAGCATGATAAAGAAGATTCAAAGAGAGTGAGATGCCAGCTCCTTTCATTCAGTCAGTAGCTTCAATCATTTCTGGACGTTTTTCAATGGCAAAAATCAATGAATATTGTAAATGCACAAACAGTAATTTCTCCGCATTGCAAGGTGCAATTCTGAAATTTTTTGCTTTTTCCTGCTCCTCTTAGCATGATAAAGAAGATTCAAAGAGAGTGAGATGCCAGCTCCTTTCGTTCAGTCAGTAGCTTCAATCATTTCTGGACGTTTTTCAATGGCAAAAATCATTGAATATTATAAATGCACAAACAGTAATTTCTCCGCATTGCAAGGTGCAATTCTGAAATTTTTTACTTTTTCCTGCTCCTCTTAGCATGTTAAAGAAGATTCAAAGAGAGTGAGATGCCAGCTCCTTTCATTCAGTCAGTAGCTTCAATCATTTCTGGTATATGAATAACATGATGTTTTTCAATGGCAAAAATCAATGAATATTGTAAATGCACAAACAGTAATTTCTCCGCATTGCAAGGTGCAATTCTGAAATTTTTTGCTTTTTCCTGCTCCTCTTAGCATGATAAAGAAGATTCAAAGAGAGTGAGATGCCAGCTCCTTTCATTCAGTCAGTATCTTCAATCATTTCTGGACGTTTTTCAATGGCAAAAATCAATGAATATTGTAAATGCACAAACAGTAATTTCTCCGCATTGCAAGGTGCAATTCTGAAATTTTTTGCTTTTTCCTGCTCCTCTTAGCATGATAAACAAGATTCAAAGAGAGTGAGATGCCAGCTCCTTTCATTCAGTCAGTAGCTTCAATCATTTCTGGACGTTTTTCAATGGCAAAAATCAATGAATATTGTAAATGCACAAACAGTAATTTCTCCGCATTGCAAGGTGCAATTCTGAAATTTTTTGCTTTTTCCTGCTCCTCTTAGCATGATAAAGAAGATTCAAAGAGAGTGAGATGCCAGCTCCTTTCATTCAGTCAGTAGCTTCAAACATTTCTGGTATATGAATAACATGATGTTTTTCAATGGCAAAAATCAATGAATATTGTAAATGCACAAACAGTAATTTCTCCGCATTGCAAGGTGCAAGTCTGAAATTTTTTGCTTTTTCCTGCTCCTCTTAGCATGATAAAGAAGATTCAAAGAGAGTGAGATGCCAGCTACTTTCATTCAGTCAGTAGCTTCAATCATTTCTGGACGTTTTTCAATGGTAAAAATCAATGAATATTGTAAATGCACAAACAGTAATTTCTCCACATTGCAAGGTGCAATTCTGAAATTTTTTGCTTTTTCCTGCTCCTCTTAGCATGATAAAGAAGATTCAAAGAGAGTGAGATGCCAGCTCCTTTCATTCAGTCAGTAGCTTCAAACATTTCTGGTATATGAATAACATGATGTTTTTCAATGGCAAAAATCAATGAATATTGTAAATGCACAAACAGTAATTTCTCCGCATTGCAAGGTGCAATTCTGAAATTTTTTGCTTTTTCCTGCTCCTCTTAGCATGATAAAGAAGATTCAAAGAGAGTGAGATGCCAGCTCCTTTCATTCAGTCAGTAGCTTCAAACATTTCTGGTATATGAATAACATGATGTTTTTCAATGGCAAAAATCAATGAATATTGTAAATGCACAAACAGTAATTTCTCCGCATTGCAAGGTGCAAGTCTGAAATTTTTTGCTTTTTCCTGCTCCTCTTAGCATGATAAAGAAGATTCAAAGAGAGTGAGATGCCAGCTACTTTCATTCAGTCAGTAGCTTCAATCATTTCTGGACGTTTTTCAATGGTAAAAATCAATGAATATTGTAAATGCACAAACAGTAATTTCTCCACATTGCAAGGTGCAATTCTGAAATTTTTTGCTTTTTCCTGCTCCTCTTAGCATGATAAAGAAGATTCAAAGAGAGTGAGATGCCAGCTCCTTTCATTCAGTCAGTAGCTTCAAACATTTCTGGTATATGAATAACATGATGTTTTTCAATGGCAAAAATCAATGAATATTGTAAATGCACAAACAGTAATTTCTCCGTATTGCAAGGTGCAATTCTGAAATTTTTTGCTTTTTCCTGCTCCTCTTAGCATGATAAAGAAGATTCAAAGAGAGTGAGATGCCAGCTCCTTTCATTCAGTCAGTAGCTTCAATCATTTCTGGATGTTTTTCAATGGCAAAAATCAATGAATATTGTAAATGCACAAACTGTAATTTCTCCGCATTGCAAGGTGCAATTCTGAAATTTTTTGCTTTTTCCTGCTCCTCTTAGCATGATAAAGAAGATTCAAAGAGAGTGAGATGCCAGCTCCTTTCATTCAGTCAGTAGCTTCAATCATTTCTGGTATATGAATAACATGATGTTTTTCAATGGCAAAAATCAATGAATATTGTAAATGCACAAACAGTAATTTCTCCGCATTGCAAGGTGCAATTCTGAAATTTTTTGCTTTTTCCTGCTCCTCTTAGCATGATAAAGAAGATTCAAAGAGAGTGAGATGCCAACTCCTTTCATTCAGTCAGTAGCTTCAAACATTTCTGGTATATGAATAACATGATGTTTTTCAATGGCAAAAATCAATGAATATTGTAAATGCACAAACAGTAATTTCTCCGCATTGCAAGGTGCAATTCTGAAATTTTTTGCTTTTTCCTGCTCCTCTTAGCATGATAAAGAAGATTCAAAGAGAGTGAGATGCCAGCTCCTTTCATTCAGTCAGTACCTTCAATCATTTCTGGACGTTTTTCAATGGCAAAAATCAATGAATATTGTAAATGCACAAACAGTAATTTCTCCGCATTGCAAGGTGCAATTCTGAAATTTTTTGCTTTTTCCCGCTCCTCTTAGCATGATAAAGAAGATTCAAAGAGAGTGAGATGCCAGCTCCTTTCATTCAGTCAGTAGCTTCAAACATTTCTGGTATATGAATAACATGATGTTTTTCAATGGCAAAAATCAATGAATATTGTAAATGCACAAACAGTAATTTCTCCGCATTGCAAGGTGCAAGTCTGAAATTTTTTGCTTTTTCCTGCTCCTCTTAGCATGATAAAGAAGATTCAAAGAGAGTGAGATGCCAGCTACTTTCATTCAGTCAGTAGCTTCAATCATTTCTGGACGTTTTTCAATGGTAAAAATCAATGAATATTGTAAATGCACAAACAGTAATTTCTCCACATTGCAATGTGCAATTCTAAAATTTTTTGCTTTTTCCTGCTCCTCTTAGCATGATAAAGAAGATTCAAAGAGAGTGAGATGCCAGCTCCTTTCATTCAGTCAGTAGCTTCAAACATTTCTGGTATATGAATAACATGATGTTTTTCAATGGCAAAAATCAATGAATATTGTAAATGCACAAACAGTAATTTCTCCGCATTGCAAGGTGCAATTCTGAAATTTTTTGCTTTTTCCTGCTCCTCTTAGCATGATAAAGAAGATTCAAAGAGAGTGAGATGCCAACTCCTTTCATTCAGTCAGTAGCTTCAAACATTTCTGGTATATGAATAACATGATGTTTTTCAATGGCAAAAATCAATGAATATTGTAAATGCACAAACAGTAATTTCTCCGCATTGCAAGGTGCAATTCTGAAATTTTTTGCTTTTTCCTGCTCCTCTTAGCATGATAAAGAAGATTCAAAGAGAGTGAGATGCCAGCTCCTTTCATTCAGTCAGTACCTTCAATCATTTCTGGACGTTTTTCAATGGCAAAAATCAATGAATATTGTAAATGCACAAACAGTAATTTCTCCGCATTGCAAGGTGCAATTCTGAAATTTTTTGCTTTTTCCCGCTCCTCTTAGCATGATAAAGAAGATTCAAAGAGAGTGAGGTGCCAGCTCCTTTCATTCAGTCAGTAGCTTCAAACATTTCTGGTATATGAATAACATGTTTTTCAATGGCAAAAATCAATGAATATTGTAAATGCACAAACAGTAATTTCTCCGCATTGCAAGGTGCAATTCTGAAATTTTTTGCTTTTTCCTGCTCCTCTTAGCATGATAAAGAAGATTCAAAGAGAGTGAGATGCCAGCTCCTTTCATTCAGTCAGTAGCTTCAATCATTTCTGGACGTTTTTCAATGGCAAAAATCAATGAATATTGTAAATGCACAAACAGTAATTTCTCCGCATTGCAAGGTGCAAATCTGAAATTTTTTGCTTTTTCCTGCTCCTCTTAGCATGATAAAGAAGATTCAAAGAGAGTGAGATGCCAGCTCCTTTCATTCAGTCAGTAGCTTCAATCATTTCTGGACGTTTTTCAATGGCAAAAATCAATGAATATTGTAAATGCACAAACTAATTTCTCCGCATTGCAAGGTGCAATTCTGAAATTTTTTGCTTTTTCCTGCTCCTCTTAGCATGATAAAGAAGATTCAAAGAGAGTGAGATGCCAGCTCCTTTGATTCAGTCAGTAGCTTCAAACATTTCTGGTATATGAATAACATGATGTTTTTCAATGGCAAAAATCAATGAATATTGTAAATGCACAAACAGTAATTTCTCCGCATTGCAAGGTGCAAGTCTGAAATTTTTTGCTTTTTCCTGCTCCTCTTAGCATGATAAAGAAGATTCAAAGAGAGTGAGATGCCAGCTACTTTCATTCAGTCAGTAGCTTCAATCATTTCTGGACGTTTTTCAATGGTAAAAATCAATGAATATTGTAAATGCACAATCAGTAATTTCTCCACATTGCAAGGTGCAATTCTGAAATTTTTTGCTTTTTCCTGCTCCTCTTAGCATGATAAAGAAGATTCAAAGAGAGTGAGATGCCAGCTCCTTTCATTCAGTCAGTAGCTTCAAACATTTCTGGTATATGAATAACATGATGTTTTTCAATGGCAAAAATCAATGAATATTGTAAATGCACAAACAGTAATTTCTCCGCATTGCAAGGTGCAAGTCTGAAATTTTTTGCTTTTTCCTGCTCCTCTTAGCATGATAAAGAAGATTCAAAGAGAGTGAGATGCCAGCTACTTACATTCAGTCAGTAGCTTCAATCATTTCTGGACGTTTTTCAATGGTAAAAATCAATGAATATTGTAAATGCACAAACAGTAATTTCTCCACATTGCAAGGTGCAATTCTGAAATTGTTTGCATTTTCCTGCTCCTCTTAGCATGATAAAGAAGATTCAAAGAGAGTGAGATGCCAGCTCCTTTCATTCAGTCAGTAGCTTCAAACATTTCTGGTATATGAATAACATGATGTTTTTCAATGGCAAAAATCAATGAATATTGTAAATGCACAAACAGTAATTTCTCCGCATTGCAAGGTGCAATTCTGAAATTTTTTGCTTTTTCCTGCTCCTCTTAGCATGATAAAGAAGATTCAAAGAGAGTGAGATGCCAACTCCTTTCATTCAGTCAGTAGCTTCAAACATTTCTGGTATATGAATAACATGATGTTTTTCAATGGCAAAAATCAATGAATATTGTAAATGCACAAACAGTAATTTCTCCGCATTGCAAGGTGCAATTCTGAAATTTTTTGCTTTTTCCTGCTCCTCTTAGCATGATAAAGAAGATTCAAAGAGAGTGAGATGCCAGCTCCTTTCATTCAGTCAGTACCTTCAATCATTTCTGGACGTTTTTCAATGGCAAAAATCAATGAATATTGTAAATGCACAAACAGTAATTTCTCCGCATTGCAAGGTGCAATTCTGAAATTTTTTGCTTTTTCCCGCTCCTCTTAGCATGATAAAGAAGATTCAAAGAGAGTGAGGTGCCAGCTCCTTTCATTCAGTCAGTAGCTTCAAACATTTCTGGTATATGAATAACATGTTTTTCAATGGCAAAAATCAATGAATATTGTAAATGCACAAACAGTAATTTCTCCGCATTGCAAGGTGCAATTCTGAAATTTTTTGCTTTTTCCTGCTCCTCTTAGCATGATAAAGAAGATTCAAAGAGAGTGAGATGCCAGCTCCTTTCATTCAGTCAGTAGCTTCAATCATTTCTGGACGTTTTTCAATGGCAAAAATCAATGAATATTGTAAATGCACAAACAGTAATTTCTCCGCATTGCAAGGTGCAAATCTGAAATTTTTTGCTTTTTCCTGCTCCTCTTAGCATGATAAAGAAGATTCAAAGAGAGTGAGATGCCAGCTCCTTTCATTCAGTCAGTAGCTTCAATCATTTCTGGACGTTTTTCAATGGCAAAAATCAATGAATATTGTAAATGCACAAACTAATTTCTCCGCATTGCAAGGTGCAATTCTGAAATTTTTTGCTTTTTCCTGCTCCTCTTAGCATGATAAAGAAGATTCAAAGAGAGTGAGATGCCAGCTCCTTTGATTCAGTCAGTAGCTTCAAACATTTCTGGTATATGAATAACATGATGTTTTTCAATGGCAAAAATCAATGAATATTGTAAATGCACAAACAGTAATTTCTCCGCATTGCAAGGTGCAAGTCTGAAATTTTTTGCTTTTTCCTGCTCCTCTTAGCATGATAAAGAAGATTCAAAGAGAGTGAGATGCCAGCTACTTTCATTCAGTCAGTAGCTTCAATCATTTCTGGACGTTTTTCAATGGTAAAAATCAATGAATATTGTAAATGCACAATCAGTAATTTCTCCACATTGCAAGGTGCAATTCTGAAATTTTTTGCTTTTTCCTGCTCCTCTTAGCATGATAAAGAAGATTCAAAGAGAGTGAGATGCCAGCTCCTTTCATTCAGTCAGTAGCTTCAAACATTTCTGGTATATGAATAACATGATGTTTTTCAATGGCAAAAATCAATGAATATTGTAAATGCACAAACAGTAATTTCTCCGCATTGCAAGGTGCAAGTCTGAAATTTTTTGCTTTTTCCTGCTCCTCTTAGCATGATAAAGAAGATTCAAAGAGAGTGAGATGCCAGCTACTTACATTCAGTCAGTAGCTTCAATCATTTCTGGACGTTTTTCAATGGTAAAAATCAATGAATATTGTAAATGCACAAACAGTAATTTCTCCACATTGCAAGGTGCAATTCTGAAATTGTTTGCATTTTCCTGCTCCTCTTAGCATGATAAAGAAGATTCAAAGAGAGTGAGATGCCAGCTCCTTTCATTCAGTCAGTAGCTTCAAACATTTCTGGTATATGAATAACATGATGTTTTTCAATGGCAAAAATCAATGAATATTGTAAATGCACAAACAGTAATTTCTCCACATTGCAAGGTGCAATTCTGAAATTTTTTGCTTTTTCCTGCTCCTCTTAGCATGATAAAGAAGATTCAAAGAGAGTGAGATGCCAGCTCCTTTCATTCAGTCAGTAGCTTCAAACATTTCTGGTATATGAATAACATGATGTTTTTCAATGGCAAAAATCAATGAATATTGTAAATGCACAAACAGTAATTTCTCCGCATTGCAAGGTGCAATTCTGAAATTTTTTGCTTTTTCCTGCTCCTCTTAGCATGATAAAGAAGATTCAAAGAGAGTGAGATGCCAGCTCCTTTCATTCAGTCAGTAGCTTCAATCATTTCTGGACGTTTATCAATGGCAAAAATCAATGAATATTGTAAATGCACAAACAGTAATTTCTCCGCATTGCAAGGTGCAATTCTGAAATTTTTTGCTTTTTCCTGCTCCTCTTAGCATGATAAAGAAGATTCAAAGAGAGTGAGATGTCAGCTCCTTTCATTCAGTCAGTAGCTTCAAACATTTCTGGTATATGAATAACATGATGTTTTTCAATGGCAAAAATCAATGAATATTGTAAATGCACAAACAGTAATTTCTCCGCATTGCAAGGTGCAATTCTGAAATTTTTTGCTTTTTCCTGCTCCTCTTAGCATGATAAAGAAGATTCAAAGAGAGTGAGATGCCAGCTCCTTTCATTCAGTCAGTAGCTTCAATCATTTCTGGACGTTTTTCAATGGCAAAAATCAATGAATATTGTAAATGCACAAACAGTAATTTCTCCGCATTGCAAGGTGCAATTCTGAAATTTTTTGCTTTTTCCTGCTCCTCTTAGCATGATAAAGAAGATTCAAAGAGAGTGAGATGCCAGCTCCTTTCGTTCAGTCAGTAGCTTCAATCATTTCTGGACGTTTTTCAATGGCAAAAATCATTGAATATTATAAATGCACAAACAGTAATTTCTCCGCATTGCAAGGTGCAATTCTGAAATTTTTTACTTTTTCCTGCTCCTCTTAGCATGATAAAGAAGATTCAAAGAGAGTGAGATGCCAGCTCCTTTCATTCAGTCAGTAGCTTCAATCATTTCTGGTATATGAATAACATGATGTTTTTCAATGGCAAAAATCAATGAATATTGTAAATGCACAAACAGTAATTTCTCCGCATTGCAAGGTGCAATTCTGAAATTTTTTGCTTTTTCCTGCTCCTCTTAGCATGATAAAGAAGATTCAAAGAGAGTGAGATGCCAGCTCCTTTCATTCAGTCAGTATCTTCAATCATTTCTGGACGTTTTTCAATGGCAAAAATCAATGAATATTGTAAATGCACAAACAGTAATTTCTCCGCATTGCAAGGTGCAATTCTGAAATTTTTTGCTTTTTCCTGCTCCTCTTAGCATGATAAACAAGATTCAAAGAGAGTGAGATGCCAGCTCCTTTCATTCAGTCAGTAGCTTCAATCATTTCTGGACGTTTTTCAATGGCAAAAATCAATGAATATTGTAAATGCACAAACAGTAATTTCTCCGCATTGCAAGGTGCAATTCTGAAATTTTTTGCTTTTTCCTGCTCCTCTTAGCATGATAAAGAAGATTCAAAGAGAGTGAGATGCCAGCTCCTTTCATTCAGTCAGTAGCTTCAAACATTTCTGGTATATGAATAACATGATGTTTTTCAATGGCAAAAATCAATGAATATTGTAAATGCACAAACAGTAATTTCTCCGCATTGCAAGGTGCAAGTCTGAAATTTTTTGCTTTTTCCTGCTCCTCTTAGCATGATAAAGAAGATTCAAAGAGAGTGAGATGCCAGCTACTTTCATTCAGTCAGTAGCTTCAATCATTTCTGGACGTTTTTCAATGGTAAAAATCAATGAATATTGTAAATGCACAAACAGTAATTTCTCCACATTGCAAGGTGCAATTCTGAAATTTTTTGCTTTTTCCTGCTCCTCTTAGCATGATAAAGAAGATTCAAAGAGAGTGAGATGCCAGCTCCTTTCATTCAGTCAGTAGCTTCAAACATTTCTGGTATATGAATAACATGATGTTTTTCAATGGCAAAAATCAATGAATATTGTAAATGCACAAACAGTAATTTCTCCGCATTGCAAGGTGCAATTCTGAAATTTTTTGCTTTTTCCTGCTCCTCTTAGCATGATAAAGAAGATTCAAAGAGAGTGAGATGCCAGCTCCTTTCATTCAGTCAGTAGCTTCAAACATTTCTGGTATATGAATAACATGATGTTTTTCAATGGCAAAAATCAATGAATATTGTAAATGCACAAACAGTAATTTCTCCGCATTGCAAGGTGCAAGTCTGAAATTTTTTGCTTTTTCCTGCTCCTCTTAGCATGATAAAGAAGATTCAAAGAGAGTGAGATGCCAGCTACTTTCATTCAGTCAGTAGCTTCAATCATTTCTGGACGTTTTTCAATGGTAAAAATCAATGAATATTGTAAATGCACAAACAGTAATTTCTCCACATTGCAAGGTGCAATTCTGAAATTTTTTGCTTTTTCCTGCTCCTCTTAGCATGATAAAGAAGATTCAAAGAGAGTGAGATGCCAGCTCCTTTCATTCAGTCAGTAGCTTCAAACATTTCTGGTATATGAATAACATGATGTTTTTCAATGGCAAAAATCAATGAATATTGTAAATGCACAAACAGTAATTTCTCCGTATTGCAAGGTGCAATTCTGAAATTTTTTGCTTTTTCCTGCTCCTCTTAGCATGATAAAGAAGATTCAAAGAGAGTGAGATGCCAGCTCCTTTCATTCAGTCAGTAGCTTCAATCATTTCTGGATGTTTTTCAATGGCAAAAATCAATGAATATTGTAAATGCACAAACTGTAATTTCTCCGCATTGCAAGGTGCAATTCTGAAATTTTTTGCTTTTTCCTGCTCCTCTTAGCATGATAAAGAAGATTCAAAGAGAGTGAGATGCCAGCTCCTTTCATTCAGTCAGTAGCTTCAATCATTTCTGGTATATGAATAACATGATGTTTTTCAATGGCAAAAATCAATGAATATTGTAAATGCACAAACAGTAATTTCTCCGCATTGCAAGGTGCAATTCTGAAATTTTTTGCTTTTTCCTGCTCCTCTTAGCATGATAAAGAAGATTCAAAGAGAGTGAGATGCCAGCTCCTTTCAGTCAGTATCTTCAATCATTTCTGGACGTTTTTCAATGGCAAAAATCAATGAATATTGTAAATGCACAAACAGTAATTTCTCCGCATTGCAAGGTGCAATTCTGAAATTTTTTGCTTTTTCCTGCTCCTCTTAGCATGATAAAGAAGATTCAAAGAGAGTGAGATGCCAGCTCCTTTCATTCAGTCAGTACCTTCAATCATTTCTGGACGTTTTTCAATGGCAAAAATCAATGAATATTGTAAATGCACAAACAGTAATTTCTCCGCATTGCAAGGTGCAATTCTGAAATTTTTTGCTTTTTCCCGCTCCTCTTAGCATGATAAAGAAGATTCAAAGAGAGTGAGGTGCCAGCTCCTTTCATTCAGTCAGTAGCTTCAAACATTTCTGGTATATGAATAACATGTTTTTCAATGGCAAAAATCAATGAATATTGTAAATGCACAAACAGTAATTTCTCCGCATTGCAAGGTGCAATTCTGAAATTTTTTGCTTTTTCCTGCTGCTCTTAGCATGATAAAGAAGATTCAAAGAGAGTGAGATGCCAGCTCCTTTCATTCAGTCAGTAGCTTCAATCATTTCTGGACGTTTTTCAATGGCAAAAATCAATGAATATTGTAAATGCACAAACAGTAATTTCTCCGCATTGCAAGGTGCAATTCTGAAATTTTTTGCTTTTTCCTGCTCCTCTTAGCATGATAAAGAAGATTCAAAGAGAGTGAGATGCCAGCTCCTTTCATTCAGTCAGTAGCTTCAATCATTTCTGGACGTTTTTCAATGGCAAAAATCAATGAATATTGTAAATGCACAAACAGTAATTTCTCCGCATTGCAAGGTGCAATTCTGAAATTTTTTGCTTTTTCCTGCTCCTCTTAGCATGATAAAGAAGATTCAAAGAGAGTGAGATGCCAGCTCCTTTGATTCAGTCAGTAGCTTCAAACATTTCTGGTATATGAATAACATGATGTTTTTCAATGGCAAAAATCAATGAATATTGTAAATGCACAAACAGTAATTTCTCCGCATTGCAAGGTGCAAGTCTGAAATTTTTTGCTTTTTCCTGCTCCTCTTAGCATGATAAAGAAGATTCAAAGAGAGTGAGATGCCAGCTACTTTCATTCAGTCAGTAGCTTCAATCATTTCTGGACGTTTTTCAATGGTAAAAATCAATGAATATTGTAAATGCACAATCAGTAATTTCTCCACATTGCAAGGTGCAATTCTGAAATTTTTTGCTTTTTCCTGCTCCTCTTAGCATGATAAAGAAGATTCAAAGAGAGTGAGATGCCAGCTCCTTTCATTCAGTCAGTAGCTTCAAACATTTCTGGTATATGAATAACATGATGTTTTTCAATGGCAAAAATCAATGAATATTGTAAATGCACAAACAGTAATTTCTCCGCATTGCAAGGTGCAAGTCTGAAATTTTTTGCTTTTTCCTGCTCCTCTTAGCATGATAAAGAAGATTCAAAGAGAGTGAGATGCCAGCTACTTACATTCAGTCAGTAGCTTCAATCATTTCTGGACGTTTTTCAATGGTAAAAATCAATGAATATTGTAAATGCACAAACAGTAATTTCTCCACATTGCAAGGTGCAATTCTGAAATTTTTTGCATTTTCCTGCTCCTCTTAGCATGATAAAGAAGATTCAAAGAGAGTGAGATGCCAGCTCCTTTCATTCAGTCAGTAGCTTCAAACATTTCTGGTATATGAATAACATGATGTTTTTCAATGGCAAAAATCAATGAATATTGTAAATGCACAAACAGTAATTTCTCCACATTGCAAGGTGCAATTCTGAAATTTTTTGCTTTTTCCTGCTCCTCTTAGCATGATAAAGAAGATTCAAAGAGAGTGAGATGCCAGCTCCTTTCATTCAGTCAGTAGCTTCAAACATTTCTGGTATATGAATAACATGATGTTTTTCAATGGCAAAAATCAATGAATATTGTAAATGCACAAACAGTAATTTCTCCGCATTGCAAGGTGCAATTCTGAAATTTTTTGCTTTTTCCTGCTCCTCTTAGCATGATAAAGAAGATTCAAAGAGAGTGAGATGCCAGCTCCTTTCATTCAGTCAGTAGCTTAGAATTGCACCGTGCAATGTGGAGATATTACTGTTTGTGCATTTACAATATTCATTGATTTTTGCCATTGAAAAACGTTTTTCATATACCAGAAATGTTTGAAGCTACTGACTGAATGAAAGGAGCTGGCATCTCACTCTCTTTGAATCTTCTTTATCATGCTAGGATTAGCAGGAAAAAGCAAAAAATTTCAGAATTGCACCTTGCAATGTGGAGATATTACTGTTTGTGCATTTACAATATTCATTGATTTTTGCCATTGAAAAACATGTTTTTCATATACCAGAAATGTTTGAAGCTACTGACTGAATGAAAGGAGCTGGCATCTCACTCTCTTTGAATCTTCTTTATCATGCTAGGAATAACAGGAAAAAGCAAAAAATTTCAGAATTGCACCTTGCAATGTGGAGATATTACTGTTTGTGCATTTACAATATTCATTGATTTTTGCCATTGAAAAACGTTTTTCATATACCAGAAATGTTTGAAGCTACTGACTGAATGAAAGGAGCTGGCATCTCACTCTCTTTGAATCTTCTTTATCATGCTAGGATTAACAGGAAAAAGCTAAAAATTTCAGAATTGCACCGTGCAATGTGGAGATATTACTGTTTGTGCATTTACAATATTCATTGATTTTTGCCATTGAAAAACATGTTTTTCATATACCAGAAATGTTTGAAGCTACTGACTGAATGAAAGGAGCTGGCATCTCACTCTCTTTGAATCTTCTTTATCATGCTAGGATTAACAGGAAAAAGCTAAAAATTTCAGAATTGCACCGTGCAATGTGGAGATATTACTGTTTGTGCATTTACAATATTCATTGATTTTTGCCATTGAAAAACATGTTTTTCATATACCAGAAATGTTTGAAGCTACTGACTGAATGAAAGGAGCTGGCATCTCACTCTCTTTGAATCTTCTTTATCATGCTAGGATTAGCAGGAAAAAGCAAAAAATTTCAGAATTGCACCTTGCAATGTGGAGATATTACTGTTTGTGCATTTACAATATTCATTGATTTTTGCCATTGAAAAACATGTTTTTCATATACCAGAAATGTTTGAAGCTACTGACTGAATGAAAGGAGCTGGCATCTCACTCTCTTTGAATCTTCTTTATCATGCTAGGATTAGTAGGAAAAAGCTAAAAATTTCAGAATTGCACCGTGCAATGTGGAGATATTACTGTTTGTGCATTTACAATATTCATTGATTTTTGCCATTGAAAAACATGTTTTTCATATACCAGAAATGTTTGAAGCTACTGACTGAATGAAAGGAGCTGGCATCTCACTCTCTTTGAATCTTCTTTATCATGCTAGGATTAGCAGGAAAAAGCAAAAAATTTCAGAATTGCACCTTGCAATGCGGAGATATTACTGTTTGTGCATTTACAATATTCATTGATTTTTGCCATTGAAAAACATGTTTTTCATATACCAGAAATGTTTGAAGCTACTGATTGAATGAAAGGAGCTGGCATCTCACTCTCTTTGAATCTTCTTTATCATGCTAGGATTAACAGGAAAAAGCTAAAAATTTCAGAATTGCACCTTGCAATGTGGAGATATTACTGTTTGTGCATTTACAATATTCATTGATTTTTGCCATTGAAAAACATGTTTTTCATATACCAGAAATGTTTGAAGCTACTGACTGAATGAAAGGAGCTGGCATCTCACTCTCTTTGAATCTTCTTTATCATGCTAGGATTAACAGGAAAAAGCTAAAAATTTCAGAATTGCACCGTGCAATGTGGAGATATTACTGTTTGTGCATTTACAATATTCATTGATTTTTGCCATTGAAAAACATGTTTTTCATATACCAGAAATGTTTGAAGCTACTGACTGAATGAAAGGAGCTGGCATCTCACTCTCTTTGAATCTTCTTTATCATGCTAGGATTAACAGGAAAAAGCAAAAAATTTCAGAATTGCACCTTGCAATGTGGAGATATTACTGTTTGTGCATTTACAATATTCATTGATTTTTGCCATTGAAAAACGTTTTTCATATACCAGAAATGTTTGAAGCTACTGACTGAATGAAAGGAGCTGGCATCTCACTCTCTTTGAATCTTCTTTATCATGCTAGGAATAACAGGAAAAAGCAAAAAATTTCAGAATTGCACCTTGCAATGTGGAGATATTACTGTTTGTGCATTTACAATATTCATTGATTTTTGCCATTGAAAAACATGTTTTTCATATACCAGAAATGTTTGAAGCTACTGACTGAATGAAAGGAGCTGGCATCTCACTCTCTTTGAATCTTCTTTATCATGCTAGGATTAACAGGAAAAAGCTAAAAATTTCAGAATTGCACCGTGCAATGTGGAGATATTACTGTTTGTGCATTTACAATATTCATTGATTTTTGCCATTGAAAAACATGTTTTTCATATACCAGAAATGTTTGAAGCTACTGACTGAATGAAAGGAGCTGGCATCTCACTCTCTTTGAATCTTCTTTATCATGCTAGGATTAACAGGAAAAAGCTAAAAATTTCAGAATTGCACCGTGCAATGTGGAGATATTACTGTTTGTGCATTTACAATATTCATTGATTTTTGCCACTGAAAAACATGTTTTTCATATACCAGAAATGTTTGAAGCTACTGACTGAATGAAAGGAGCTGGCATCTCACTCTCTTTGAATCTTCTTTATCATGCTAGGATTAGCAGGAAAAAGCAAAAAATTTCAGAATTGCACCTTGCAATGTGGAGATATTACTGTTTGTGCATTTACAATATTCATTGATTTTTGCCATTGAAAAACATGTTTTTCATATACCAGAAATGTTTGAAGCTACTGACTGAATGAAAGGAGCTGGCATCTCACTCTCTTTGAATCTTCTTTATCATGCTAGGATTAGTAGGAAAAAGCTAAAAATTTCAGAATTGCACCGTGCAATGTGGAGATATTACTGTTTGTGCATTTACAATATTCATTGATTTTTGCCATTGAAAAACATGTTTTTCATATACCAGAAATGTTTGAAGCTACTGACTGAATGAAAGGAGCTGGCATCTCACTCTCTTTGAATCTTCTTTATCATGCTAGGATTAACAGGAAAAAGCTAAAAATTTCAGAATTGCACCTTGCAATGTGGAGATATTACTGTTTGTGCATTTACAATATTCATTGATTTTTGCCATTGAAAAACATGTTTTTCATATACCAGAAATGTTTGAAGCTACTGACTGAATGAAAGGAGCTGGCATCTCACTCTCTTTGAATCTTCTTTATCATGCTAGGATTAACAGGAAAAAGCTAAAAATTTCAGAATTGCACCGTGCAATGTGGAGATATTACTGTTTGTGCATTTACAATATTCATTGATTTTTGCCATTGAAAAACATGTTTTTCATATACCAGAAATGTTTGAAGCTACTGACTGAATGAAAGGAGCTGGCATCTCACTCTCTTTGAATCTTCTTTATCATGCTAGGATTAACAGGAAAAAGCAAAAAATTTCAGAATTGCACCTTGCAATGTGGAGATATTACTGTTTGTGCATTTACAATATTCATTGATTTTTGCCATTGAAAAACGTTTTTCATATACCAGAAATGTTTGAAGCTACTGACTGAATGAAAGGAGCTGGCATCTCACTCTCTTTGAATCTTCTTTATCATGCTAGGATTAACAGGAAAAAGCTAAAATTTCAGAATTGCACCGTGCAATGTGGAGATATTACTGTTTGTGCATTTACAATATTCATTGATTTTTGCCATTGAAAAACATGTTTTTCATATACCAGAAATGTTTGAAGCTACTGACTGAATGAAAGGAGCTGGCATCTCACTCTCTTTGAATCTTCTTTATCATGCTAGGATTAGCAGGAAAAAGCAAAAAATTTCAGAATTGCACCTTGCAATGTGGAGATATTACTGTTTGTGCATTTACAATATTCATTGATTTTTGCCATTGAAAAACATGTTTTTCATATACCAGAAATGTTTGAAGCTACTGACTGAATGAAAGGAGCTGGCATCTCACTCTCTTTGAATCTTCTTTATCATGCTAGGATTAACAGGAAAAAGCTAAAAATTTCAGAATTGCACCGTGCAATGTGGAGATATTACTGTTTGTGCTTTTACAATATTCATTGATTTTTGCCATTGAAAAACGTTTTTCATATACCAGAAATGTTTGAAGCTACTGACTGAATGAAAGGAGCTGGCATCTCACTCTCTTTGAATCTTCTTTATCATGCTAGGATTAGCAGGAAAAAGCAAAAAATTTCAGAATTGCACCTTGCAATGCGGAGATATTACTGTTTGTGCATTTACAATATTCATTGATTTTTGCCATTGAAAAACATGTTTTTCATATACCAGAAATGTTTGAAGCTACTGACTGAATGAAAGGAGCTGGCATCTCACTCTCTTTGAATCTTCTTTATCATGCTAGGATTAACAGGAAAAAGCTAAAAATTTCAGAATTGCACCGTGCAATGTGGAGATATTACTGTTTGTGCATTTACAATATTCATTGATTTTTGCCATTGAAAAACATGTTTTTCATATACCAGAAATGTTTGAAGCTACTGACTGAATGAAAGGAGCTGGCATCTCACTCTCTTTGAATCTTTTTTATCATGCTAGGATTAGCAGGAAAAAGCAAAAAATTTCAGAATTGCACCTTGCAATGTGGAGATATTACTGTTTGTGCATTTACAATATTCATTGATTTTTGCCATTGAAAAACATGTTTTTCATATACCAGAAATGTTTGAAGCTACTGACTGAATGAAAGGAGCTGGCATCTCACTCTCTTTGAATCTTCTTTATCATGCTAGGATTAGTAGGAAAAAGCTAAAAATTTCAGAATTGCACCGTGCAATGTGGAGATATTACTGTTTGTGCATTTACAATATTCATTGATTTTTGCCATTGAAAAACATGTTTTTCATATACCAGAAATGTTTGAAGCTACTGACTGAATGAAAGGAGCTGGCATCTCACTCTCTTTGAATCTTCTTTATCATGCTAGGATTAGCAGGAAAAAGCAAAAAATTTCAGAATTGCACCTTGCAATGCGGAGATATTACTGTTTGTGCATTTACAATATTCATTGATTTTTGCCATTGAAAAACATGTTTTTCATATACCAGAAATGTTTGAAGCTACTGATTGAATGAAAGGAGCTGGCATCTCACTCTCTTTGAATCTTCTTTATCATGCTAGGATTAACAGGAAAAAGCTAAAAATTTCAGAATTGCACCTTGCAATGTGGAGATATTACTGTTTGTGCATTTACAATATTCATTGATTTTTGCCATTGAAAAACATGTTTTTCATATACCAGAAATGTTTGAAGCTACTGACTGAATGAAAGGAGCTGGCATCTCACTCTCTTTGAATCTTCTTTATCATGCTAGGATTAACAGGAAAAAGCTAAAAATTTCAGAATTGCACCGTGCAATGTGGAGATATTACTGTTTGTGCATTTACAATATTCATTGATTTTTGCCATTGAAAAACATGTTTTTCATATACCAGAAATGTTTGAAGCTACTGACTGAATGAAAGGAGCTGGCATCTCACTCTCTTTGAATCTTCTTTATCATGCTAGGATTAACAGGAAAAAGCAAAAAATTTCAGAATTGCACCTTGCAATGTGGAGATATTACTGTTTGTGCATTTACAATATTCATTGATTTTTGCCATTGAAAAACGTTTTTCATATACCAGAAATGTTTGAAGCTACTGACTGAATGAAAGGAGCTGGCATCTCACTCTCTTTGAATCTTCTTTATCATGCTAGGATTAACAGGAAAAAGCTAAAAATTTCAGAATTGCACCGTGCAATGTGGAGATATTACTGTTTGTGCATTTACAATATTCATTGATTTTTGCCATTGAAAAACATGTTTTTCATATACCAGAAATGTTTGAAGCTACTGACTGAATGAAAGGAGCTGGCATCTCACTCTCTTTGAATCTTCTTTATCATGCTAGGATTAGCAGGAAAAAGCAAAAAATTTCAGAATTGCACCTTGCAATGTGGAGATATTACTGTTTGTGCATTTACAATATTCATTGATTTTTGCCATTGAAAAACATGTTTTTCATATACCAGAAATGTTTGAAGCTACTGACTGAATGAAAGGAGCTGGCATCTCACTCTCTTTGAATCTTCTTTATCATGCTAGGATTAACAGGAAAAAGCTAAAAATTTCAGAATTGCACCGTGCAATGTGGAGATATTACTGTTTGTGCTTTTACAATATTCATTGATTTTTGCCATTGAAAAACATGTTTTTCATATACCAGAAATGTTTGAAGCTACTGACTGAATGAAAGGAGCTGGCATCTCACTCTCTTTGAATCTTCTTTATCATGCTAGGATTAGCAGGAAAAAGCAAAAAATTTCAGAATTGCACCTTGCAATGCGGAGATATTACTGTTTGTGCATTTACAATATTCATTGATTTTTGCCATTGAAAAACATGTTTTTCATATACCAGAAATGTTTGAAGCTACTGACTGAATGAAAGGAGCTGGCATCTCACTCTCTTTGAATCTTCTTTATCATGCTAGGATTAACAGGAAAAAGCAAAAAATTTCAGAATTGCACCTTGCAATGTGGAGATATTACTGTTTGTGCATTTACAATATTCATTGATTTTTGCCATTGAAAAACGTTTTTCATATACCAGAAATGTTTGAAGCTACTGACTGAATGAAAGGAGCTGGCATCTCACTCTCTTTGAATCTTCTTTATCATGCTAGGATTAACAGGAAAAAGCTAAAAATTTCAGAATTGCACCGTGCAATGTGGAGATATTACTGTTTGTGCATTTACAATATTCATTGATTTTTGCCATTGAAAAACATGTTTTTCATATACCAGAAATGTTTGAAGCTACTGACTGAATGAAAGGAGCTGGCATCTCACTCTCTTTGAATCTTCTTTATCATGCTAGGATTAGCAGGAAAAAGCAAAAAATTTCAGAATTGCACCTTGCAATGTGGAGATATTACTGTTTGTGCATTTACAATATTCATTGATTTTTGCCATTGAAAAACATGTTTTTCATATACCAGAAATGTTTGAAGCTACTGACTGAATGAAAGGAGCTGGCATCTCACTCTCTTTGAATCTTCTTTATCATGCTAGGATTAACAGGAAAAAGCTAAAAATTTCAGAATTGCACCGTGCAATGTGGAGATATTACTGTTTGTGCATTTACAATATTCATTGATTTTTGCCATTGAAAAACGTTTTTCATATACCAGAAATGTTTGAAGCTACTGACTGAATGAAAGGAGCTGGCATCTCACTCTCTTTGAATCTTCTTTATCATGCTAGGATTAGCAGGAAAAAGCAAAAAATTTCAGAATTGCACCTTGCAATGTGGAGATATTACTGTTTGTGCATTTACAATATTCATTGATTTTTGCCATTGAAAAACATGTTTTTCATATACCAGAAATGTTTGAAGCTACTGACTGAATGAAAGGAGCTGGCATCTCACTCTCTTTGAATCTTCTTTATCATGCTAGGATTAACAGGAAAAAGCAAAAAATTTCAGAATTGCACCTTGCAATGTGGAGATATTACTGTTTGTGCATTTACAATATTCATTGATTTTTGCCATTGAAAAATATGTTTTTCATATACCAGAAATGTTTGAAGCTACTGACTGAATGAAAGGAGCTGGCATCTCACTCTCTTTGAATCTTCTTTATCATGCTAGGATTAGCAGGAAAAAGCAAAAAATTTCAGAATTGCACCTTGCAATGCGGAGATATTACTGTTTGTGCATTTACAATATTCATTGATTTTTGCCATTGAAAAACATGTTTTTCATATACCAGAAATGTTTGAAGCTACTGACTGAATGAAAGGAGCTGGCATCTCACTCTCTTTGAATCTTCTTTATCATGCTAGGATTAACAGGAAAAAGCAAAAAATTTCAGAATTGCACCTTGCAATGTGGAGATATTACTGTTTGTGCATTTACAATATTCATTGATTTTTGCCATTGAAAAACATGTTTTTCATATACCAGAAATGTTTGAAGCTACTGACTGAATGAAAGGAGCTGGCATCTCACTCTCTTTGAATCTTCTTTATCATGCTAGGATTAACAGGAAAAAGCTAAAAATTTCAGAATTGCACCGTGCAATGTGGAGATATTACTGTTTGTGCATTTACAATATTCATTGATTTTTGCCATTGAAAAACATGTTTTTCATATACCAGAAATGTTTGAAGCTACTGACTGAATGAAAGGAGCTGGCATCTCACTCTCTTTGAATCTTCTTTATCATGCTAGGATTAGCAGGAAAAAGCAAAAAATTTCAGAATTGCACCTTGCAATGTGGAGATATTACTGTTTGTGCATTTACAATATTCATTGATTTTTGCCATTGAAAAACATGTTTTTCATATACCAGAAATGTTTGAAGCTACTGACTGAATGAAAGGAGCTGGCATCTCACTCTCTTTGAATCTTCTTTATCATGCTAGGATTAACAGGAAAAAGCTAAAAATTTCAGAATTGCACCGTGCAATGTGGAGATATTACTGTTTGTGCATTTACAATATTCATTGATTTTTGCCATTGAAAAACGTTTTTCATATACCAGAAATGTTTGAAGCTACTGACTGAATGAAAGGAGCTGGCATCTCACTCTCTTTGAATCTTCTTTATCATGCTAGGATTAGCAGGAAAAAGCAAAAAAATTCAGAATTGCACCTTGCAATGTGGAGATATTACTGTTTGTGCATTTACAATATTCATTGATTTTTGCCATTGAAAAACATGTTTTTCATATACCAGAAATGTTTGAAGCTACTGACTGAATGAAAGGAGCTGGCATCTCACTCTCTTTGAATCTTCTTTATCATGCTAGGATTAACAGGAAAAAGCTAAAAATTTCAGAATTGCACCGTGCAATGTGGAGATATTACTGTTTGTGCATTTACAATATTCAATATCTCCACATTGCAAGGTGCAATTCTGAAATTTTTTGCTTTTTCCTGCTAATCCTAGCATGATAAAGAAGATTCAAAGAGAGTGAGATGCCAGCTCCTTTCATTCAGTCAGTAGCTTCAAACATTTCTGGTATATGAAAAACATGTTTTTCAATGGCAAAAATCAATGAATATTGTAAATGCACAAACAGTAATATCTCCACATTGCACGGTGCAATTCTGAAATTTTTAGCTTTTTCCTGTTAATCCTAGCATGATAAAGAAGATTCAAAGAGAGTGAGATGCCAGCTCCTTTCATTCAGTCAGTAGCTTCAAACATTTCTGGTATATGAAAAACGTTTTTCAATGGCAAAAATCAATGAATATTGTAAATGCACAAACAGTAATATCTCCACATTGCAAGATGCAATTCTGAAATTTTTTGCTTTTTCCTGTTAATCCTAGCATGATAAAGAAGATTCAAAGAGAGTGAGATGCCAGCTCCTTTCATTCAGTCAGTAGCTTCAAACATTTCTGGTATATGAAAAACATGTTTTTCAATGGCAAAAATCAATGAATATTGTAAATGCACAAACAGTAATTTCTCCACATTGCAAGGTGCAATTCTGAAATTTTTTGCTTTTTCCTGCTCCTCTTAGCATGATAAAGAAGATTCAAAGAGAGTGAGATGCCAGCTCCTTTCATTCAGTCAGTAGCTTCAAACATTTCTGGTATATGAATAACATGATGTTTTTCAATGGCAAAAATCAATGAATATTGTAAATGCACAAACAGTAATTTCTCCGCATTGCAAGGTGCAATTCTGAAATTTTTTGCTTTTTCCTGCTCCTCTTAGCATGATAAAGAAGATTCAAAGAGAGTGAGATGCCAGCTCCTTTCATTCAGTCAGTAGCTTCAATCATTTCTGGACGTTTATCAATGGCAAAAATCAATGAATATTGTAAATGCACAAACAGTAATTTCTCCGCATTGCAAGGTGCAATTCTGAAATTTTTTGCTTTTTCCTGCTCCTCTTAGCATGATAAAGAAGATTCAAAGAGAGTGAGATGTCAGCTCCTTTCATTCAGTCAGTAGCTTCAAACATTTCTGGTATATGAATAACATGATGTTTTTCAATGGCAAAAATCAATGAATATTGTAAATGCACAAACAGTAATTTCTCCGCATTGCAAGGTGCAATTCTGAAATTTTTTGCTTTTTCCTGCTCCTCTTAGCATGATAAAGAAGATTCAAAGAGAGTGAGATGCCAGCTCCTTTCATTCAGTCAGTAGCTTCAATCATTTCTGGACGTTTTTCAATGGCAAAAATCAATGAATATTGTAAATGCACAAACAGTAATTTCTCCGCATTGCAAGGTGCAATTCTGAAATTTTTTGCTTTTTCCTGCTCCTCTTAGCATGATAAAGAAGATTCAAAGAGAGTGAGATGCCAGCTCCTTTCGTTCAGTCAGTAGCTTCAATCATTTCTGGACGTTTTTCAATGGCAAAAATCATTGAATATTATAAATGCACAAACAGTAATTTCTCCGCATTGCAAGGTGCAATTCTGAAATTTTTTACTTTTTCCTGCTCCTCTTAGCATGATAAAGAAGATTCAAAGAGAGTGAGATGCCAGCTCCTTTCATTCAGTCAGTAGCTTCAATCATTTCTGGTATATGAATAACATGATGTTTTTCAATGGCAAAAATCAATGAATATTGTAAATGCACAAACAGTAATTTCTCCGCATTGCAAGGTGCAATTCTGAAATTTTTTGCTTTTTCCTGCTCCTCTTAGCATGATAAAGAAGATTCAAAGAGAGTGAGATGATCTGTTTCTGCTTTCATATATATATACTGTGATTACGTTACTTGATATATATATAACAGTTGGTGCCCATGGAACTCTACGGATCTGCAAGCCTCTATAATAATTAGTTTCCTGCTAAAACTATATGTGCCTTTTATTTTATCCCTCAGGTTAATTTTATTATTTCTTTGATACTTCTGATTGTGATTTACATTTAAAGGATTGCATTCTAGGGGGTACATAACTTTGTAGTTTTTAAGGGTATTGTTCGCCCTTTTCGGAATGACATTTGTTTAATGCAAATTTTTTTTTTTCTAGCTCTGTTCGCGGTCACTTCGCAATTCTAAAGTCTTCTGTCCACTCTTTAGGTCAAATATTTCTAGGGTCTTTTGGTGTTTTTTTTTATATATATACACCCATAGGTCCGATATTTTATAATGGCGGCTAATAAGAAAAATTCTCATAAGTCTTTGGAAGCTCCCCTTAAAATTAGTGCGGTAAGAGCGAAGTCCTCCCAACGCTTTTCATTTTCAAACCCTTCAGAAGATGATGTCAATACCATTAGCCCACTTAAGTCCAGATCACCTCATAGAAATCCTGAAGTTAGACAGAGTTCTAAAGTAAGCTCTCCCACCAAAGAATCCTCTAAAAGTCTATTATCTCCAAAAACACAGAGAATTCCTGATGCTAAACCTGCCACTTCTACCGTAGTTAAAGAGAAAAAAGTGGAGGAGATGGATATTTCCATCTCATCAAAGAGAAGGGACCCAGGAGCCTGGAGCAACAAATATTCTTCACTGGCTATGAGTTCGGAGGAGGAATCCTCGGACACGTCTCCTAATCCTAGTCCAGATAAGAGACGTGCAAAAAAGGATCTTTCTTCTTCATCCTCAGACCCTACGCCTAGTGTCCTGGTCAAAATGCCCATTTCTCAAGAGTTGGGAAATACTGACCTTGGTTCATATCTGGACAATCTCTTAAAGACGATTGACAGAAATATGAAACTGGGCTTCGAGAAACAGGTAGACACCATGAAATCTACTTTGGAAGCTTTTGGTCTTAAATTGGAGGAAAACACCAAAAGACTTGAAACGGTGGAGGGAAGGGTAGAGTCTGTCTCTTCTGATAATCTAGAAATTAAATCTGAGCTTAAAAGACTCAGATTAAAAGTTGCGGATTTGGAGGATAGGAGTAGGAGAAATAATTTGAAAATTAGAGGCATATCTGAGGATGTTCCTCCCTCAGATGTCTCGGCTTTTGTCAAAGACTTATTTCACAAGACAATCCCATCCCTCTCTGAGCAGGATCTTATTATCGATAGGGCCCATCGCCTATTTCGTCCGACCTCCATCTCCTCGGATCTTCCTAGGGATGTTATAGTTAGGTTACATTTTTTCTCGACCAAAGAGAAAATCTTGAATTATATTAGGGAAAACAGGACTTTTCCAGAGCCTTTTTCACACCTAAAAATCTTCTCAGATTTTTCCAAAGAAACCATGGATACAAGAAGGTCATACAAACTGACCACAGATAGACTGAGGGATATGAATATCCCGTATAGGTGGGGCTTTCCTGTAAAGTTGCTGATTTTCTTTAACCGGAAAACATTCACTCTTACAGATCCTGATGAAGGCCCTAAATTTTTTGATTTTATAAAAGACATTCCCTACAAAGTTACAAAGGCACCCCACCGCTGAAATGATAAACACTACTCCCTCGGGAGTCCCCTTTAAAAATAAACTCATTTTATCACCTCACCTAACATGCTATAATAAATTTATCATTCTTCTTTACATTTAGCCTTCATGGTTTGTCCACATTATTTTTCCCCCCAATCTGAGGGAGAACCTTTTCGGTGAAGGTTCCCTCAGGAGATTTTTTGATTCGTTTTTTCTTTTTCTTTGAATACTTGGTTATTGTTATTACTATCTTTGAATTAATATTAGAGATATTGTATTCCAGCTTTGATTGTCGGTTGATTTTTATTTTTTGGGAATTTGTTGGACCAACTGACCCCTCTCCTTGTGATTTACTTTGATTATTAATTTACCTATGCCTATCAAGATCATCACCTATAATGTAAGAGGCCTAAACAGTCCCAATAAGAGATTCTCCCTTTGGAAGGAATTGGGTCATCTTGGTGCTGATGTTGCGTGTCTTCAGGAGACAAGGTTTGCCGAGGGAAAACACCCTACCTTCACCCACAAACGCTACCCTCATATATTTGAATCCACTAGCGACCGGAAAAAAGCCGGTGTAGCTACAGTGATCAGAGATTCTGTCCCATTTGAGTTTTTAGATCAGCATAAAGATGTCAATGGAAGGTTCCATATATTGCTCTGTAAACAATAATCATGAGTGCACTGTTGTTAACCTATACGCCCCAAATAAAAAGCAAATACCCTTTTTGAACAAGGTTTTCAGAAAGGTTGAAGAGGTTAGGAGAGGCGAATTGATTTTTTTAGGAGACTTCAACATGGTCCCAGACGGCCATATGGACTCTTCCTCCCCCAGCCGTCACTTATACCCGACGCTAAATAATTGGCTTTATAAAAACGAACTATTTGATACATTTAGATGTCTGCAAACTACCTCCAAAGAATTCTCCCACTTTTCGGATGCGCACCAAACGGCCTCTAGAATTGACTTAATAATAACTGATGTCTTTTCTTTACCCAAATTCTCTAACGTATCTATAGGCCTTAGGTCTCTATCAGATCATGCCCCTACGTCATGTGAAATTCATATTGGTCCTCTTATTAAAAATGGATTTCTTTGGAAATGTAGATCTTCACTTATTCATAACCCCAAAAACAAAAAAATTATTGAAAAAGCTATTTCTGATTATTTTAGGGAGAACGATACCCCAGACTTATCTAATCCTTTCTCCAGCTGGTGCGCTCACAAGGCTGTCCTTCGTGGTGTACTAATGCAGATATCCTCATCTGAAAAAAAAGAAAAAAGAACAATAATTAATTCTCTTCAAAAACTGATTAGGGAAAAAGAACTAGAACAAATAAATCTTCCTTCCCCTTCCCCAATAATTCAAAAAGAGCTCTCAAATTTAAGGGTAGAGCTAAAATCAGAAATTTCTTCCTCCTATGATGCGATTATTCGGAAATCAAAATTTAATTACTATGCGGCTCTAAATAAACCTACCCGCTTTATGGCCCGCCTAGTCAAATGTAAAAGAGCAATTAATAGAATAGATAAAATAAAAAACAATAGTGGAATAACGTTTTGCCACCCTAAAGATATAGTGAACCAGTTTGCAGACTTTTACAAAAAACTCTACAACATCAAAACTGACCCTTTAATTCCCCATCCTCACCCAGATGCAATCAACAAATTTTTATCCTCCATTAACCTACCGAAATTGAGCCCTCTGGATCACGAGTCATTGAATAAGCCTTTTTCTAACCCTGAAATTATTAACACAATAAAGCAACTTAAAGATTTCAAGGCTCCGGGTCCAGATGGGTTCATCAATGAGTATTATAAAACTTTTTGTGACCTACTTTCTTCCCCTCTCACGAAAATTTTCAATCATGCTTCCTCAATAAGCTCCTTCCCTTCAGAAATGCTGGAAGCCACCATTACCCTAATACCCAAGTCTAAGGATGAGAGAGATAATGTTAAAAATTATAGGCCCATTTCGCTAATTAACACTGATATTAAGATATATTCGAAAATTCTGGCCAATCGTTTATCGACTATTCTCCCATCTCTCATCAACGACGATCAGATTGGCTTCGTTGATGGGAGGCAAGCAACTGATGGCTCTAGAAGACTTCTGAATATTATTAAGGTGATAAATACGGCGAAACTCCCAACTTCATTGCTTGCTTTAGACGCTGAAAAAGCTTTCGACAGGTTAAATTGGCTATACCTTAAACTCACCCTTATTAAATTCGGTTTTGATAACAAATTTCTCTCTTCAATTATGGCCCTCTATTCTAACCCCCAAGCAAAAATTTATGTTAACAATTATCTCTCAAACCCAATCCCTATCACAAATGGTACTAGACAGGGTTGCCCACTTTCCCCCCTTCTCTTTGTCTTGGCTATGGAGCCTTTGGCACAGAGGATTAGAGAAAACACTGACATTAGGGGGATTTCTACCCCATCTCGAGAATTTAAAATTGGCCTCTTTGCAGATGATGTTATGCTTTCCTTGCTGGACCCAGTAAATTCGGTTGCGGAAGTTTCGAAGGTTCTAGAACTATTCTCTCAGATTTCTTATTTTAAGATCAATAATGAGAAGTCTAAACTTTTAAACATTAATCTGGACCGCCAGACGAGAGAGGTTTTACACTCGAGATTTTCCTTCGGTTTGGCTAAACGTAATCTGACTTATTTGGGGATCAGTATTGGTAAAACTATTAACTCAACAATTTCTGACAACCTGGTTCTGATTGAGGATATCGTCCGCGGAGATTTGATGGAATTTTTGAAAAGAGATTTGTCATGGTGGGGTAGAGTCCTCTCTATTAAGATGTTTGTTCTACCCAAAATCTTGTATTTTTTCCGTAACTTACCTTTAACTATTTCTCACATCTTTATTCAAAAAATTCAAAATCAGATTAATTCCTATGTCTGGGATAATAAACGTGCGAGGATATCTGCAGATATATTGTACAAGAATAAGTGTAACGGAGGTCTGAGCCACCCTAATATTTCCGCTTACTATTTGGCAAACCTCATCAAACAGAGCAGTAATTGGTTTAATTCTGACAGTCCCCCAGCTTGGATGACTCTGGAGACCTTCTTAAATAATGGCTCTTCTCCCCGTGAATTGTTACTTAGGCATCTCTTTAAACAGTGCACTCATGATTCTTCCCATCCTATTTTCCAGGCGATTATTGACGCCTGGAAAAAAATCGCCAAAAGAAAGAAAAAGAGTCCCCTAAGAGATTCTGATAGGGATAAGTTTTCTTTTGTCAAAAATTTTCCAATTGGTTTTGTTGCTGATCTGTATAACTCTTCCATTCCAGATCAGTGGGACAATAAAGGGTTAAGGAAAATTGGAGACTTCTATGAAGCTTCTGCCTTTATTCCTTTCCAAACTCTTAAAAAAAGATTCAACTTACCTTCCTCTGATTTCTTTTTATACTCTCATTTAAAGAGCATTATTCTGGAATTTATTTCTGGTAAACTTATTGTTTCTGAAACCTCGGTGAACCTGTTAAGCAACCCATCCCACAAAATTTTTTGGAGCCTGAGACACATATATAACAGCTTCAATAATGATCTTTCCTTCCAAAAACACCTCTACATGATACGCTGGGAAAAAGATCTAAAACTCAATTTCCAATCCGATCAATGGGAGAGTGCTGTTCTTTTTTCTCAGGCCTCTAATATATCTATGCCCTTACAAGAGGCTTACTTCAAAATTCTAACCAGATGGTATTACACTCCAATCAGGCTTCACCATATAAAGCCCAGCAACTCTCCCCTTTGTTGGAGGGAGTGCGGCCTTAGGGGAGATCTTTTACATCTCTTTTGGAGCTGCCCAAAAATCCGGAATCTATGGGCTCAGATCTCTTCTTTGGTAGATGACCTTTTAGGCAGACCTGTAGTATTGACCCCTCAAATGGCTTTACTATCCTTAGATCTTGAACCATATAAGTCGTTTGAAAGATCTTTGGTGATTCACTTATTTTCAGTGTGTAAGAACGCATTGGCTTTTTATTGGAGAAAGTCACATGTCCCCACTTTGGAGGACTTAGTTGATAAGATGAATCTCCATAGAATATTTGAATTCAGATTTTCCCTTATCAACAATAATTTACTTAAATTTTCTAGGAAGTGGGATATTTGGCTCACTAAATTCCCTCAACCCTCTCATAACGCTGGAACATCTTAATGTGTGTCGTGTTTAGCTCATTAATATGTTTAATTTTGCTAATGATAGTAATGTGTGTTTAAAGTGTTCAAATTTCTGTATTATCGTATATGCTATTTGACGAACAAATTTCTCCCATCTTTCCTGATTATCCATTCCCGTTTGTTCCCTTTCCCTTTCCTTTCCCTCAGAATTTTTCCCTTATTATGAATATTCTTTTGTCACTACTTTTATGCTACGTGTGTTATTCCCCTGTTAAATTGTTTATTAAAAATAAAAAAATATGGTAAAACAAAGAGAGTGAGATGCCAGCTCCTTTCATTCAGTCAGTATCTTCAATCATTTCTGGACGTTTTTCAATGGCAAAAATCAATGAATATTGTAAATGCACAAACAGTAATTTCTCCGCATTGCAAGGTGCAATTCTGAAATTTTTTGCTTTTTCCTGCTCCTCTTAGCATGATAAACAAGATTCAAAGAGAGTGAGATGCCAGCTCCTTTCATTCAGTCAGTAGCTTCAATCATTTCTGGACGTTTTTCAATGGCAAAAATCAATGAATATTGTAAATGCACAAACAGTAATTTCTCCGCATTGCAAGGTGCAATTCTGAAATTTTTTGCTTTTTCCTGCTCCTCTTAGCATGATAAAGAAGATTCAAAGAGAGTGAGATGCCAGCTCCTTTCATTCAGTCAGTAGCTTCAAACATTTCTGGTATATGAATAACATGATGTTTTTCAATGGCAAAAATCAATGAATATTGTAAATGCACAAACAGTAATTTCTCCGCATTGCAAGGTGCAAGTCTGAAATTTTTTGCTTTTTCCTGCTCCTCTTAGCATGATAAAGAAGATTCAAAGAGAGTGAGATGCCAGCTACTTTCATTCAGTCAGTAGCTTCAATCATTTCTGGACGTTTTTCAATGGTAAAAATCAATGAATATTGTAAATGCACAAACAGTAATTTCTCCACATTGCAAGGTGCAATTCTGAAATTTTTTGCTTTTTCCTGCTCCTCTTAGCATGATAAAGAAGATTCAAAGAGAGTGAGATGCCAGCTCCTTTCATTCAGTCAGTAGCTTCAAACATTTCTGGTATATGAATAACATGATGTTTTTCAATGGCAAAAATCAATGAATATTGTAAATGCACAAACAGTAATTTCTCCGCATTGCAAGGTGCAATTCTGAAATTTTTTGCTTTTTCCTGCTCCTCTTAGCATGATAAAGAAGATTCAAAGAGAGTGAGATGCCAGCTCCTTTCATTCAGTCAGTAGCTTCAAACATTTCTGGTATATGAATAACATGATGTTTTTCAATGGCAAAAATCAATGAATATTGTAAATGCACAAACAGTAATTTCTCCGCATTGCAAGGTGCAAGTCTGAAATTTTTTGCTTTTTCCTGCTCCTCTTAGCATGATAAAGAAGATTCAAAGAGAGTGAGATGCCAGCTACTTTCATTCAGTCAGTAGCTTCAATCATTTCTGGACGTTTTTCAATGGTAAAAATCAATGAATATTGTAAATGCACAAACAGTAATTTCTCCACATTGCAAGGTGCAATTCTGAAATTTTTTGCTTTTTCCTGCTCCTCTTAGCATGATAAAGAAGATTCAAAGAGAGTGAGATGCCAGCTCCTTTCATTCAGTCAGTAGCTTCAAACATTTCTGGTATATGAATAACATGATGTTTTTCAATGGCAAAAATCAATGAATATTGTAAATGCACAAACAGTAATTTCTCCGTATTGCAAGGTGCAATTCTGAAATTTTTTGCTTTTTCCTGCTCCTCTTAGCATGATAAAGAAGATTCAAAGAGAGTGAGATGCCAGCTCCTTTCATTCAGTCAGTAGCTTCAATCATTTCTGGATGTTTTTCAATGGCAAAAATCAATGAATATTGTAAATGCACAAACTGTAATTTCTCCGCATTGCAAGGTGCAATTCTGAAATTTTTTGCTTTTTCCTGCTCCTCTTAGCATGATAAAGAAGATTCAAAGAGAGTGAGATGCCAGCTCCTTTCATTCAGTCAGTAGCTTCAATCATTTCTGGTATATGAATAACATGATGTTTTTCAATGGCAAAAATCAATGAATATTGTAAATGCACAAACAGTAATTTCTCCGCATTGCAAGGTGCAATTCTGAAATTTTTTGCTTTTTCCTGCTCCTCTTAGCATGATAAAGAAGATTCAAAGAGAGTGAGATGCCAGCTCCTTTCAGTCAGTATCTTCAATCATTTCTGGACGTTTTTCAATGGCAAAAATCAATGAATATTGTAAATGCACAAACAGTAATTTCTCCGCATTGCAAGGTGCAATTCTGAAATTTTTTGCTTTTTCCTGCTCCTCTTAGCATGATAAAGAAGATTCAAAGAGAGTGAGATGCCAGCTCCTTTCATTCAGTCAGTACCTTCAATCATTTCTGGACGTTTTTCAATGGCAAAAATCAATGAATATTGTAAATGCACAAACAGTAATTTCTCCGCATTGCAAGGTGCAATTCTGAAATTTTTTGCTTTTTCCCGCTCCTCTTAGCATGATAAAGAAGATTCAAAGAGAGTGAGGTGCCAGCTCCTTTCATTCAGTCAGTAGCTTCAAACATTTCTGGTATATGAATAACATGTTTTTCAATGGCAAAAATCAATGAATATTGTAAATGCACAAACAGTAATTTCTCCGCATTGCAAGGTGCAATTCTGAAATTTTTTGCTTTTTCCTGCTCCTCTTAGCATGATAAAGAAGATTCAAAGAGAGTGAGATGCCAGCTCCTTTCATTCAGTCAGTAGCTTCAATCATTTCTGGACGTTTTTCAATGGCAAAAATCAATGAATATTGTAAATGCACAAACAGTAATTTCTCCGCATTGCAAGGTGCAATTCTGAAATTTTTTGCTTTTTCCTGCTCCTCTTAGCATGATAAAGAAGATTCAAAGAGAGTGAGATGCCAGCTCCTTTCATTCAGTCAGTAGCTTCAATCATTTCTGGACGTTTTTCAATGGCAAAAATCAATGAATATTGTAAATGCACAAACAGTAATTTCTCCGCATTGCAAGGTGCAATTCTGAAATTTTTTGCTTTTTCCTGCTCCTCTTAGCATGATAAAGAAGATTCAAAGAGAGTGAGATGCCAGCTCCTTTGATTCAGTCAGTAGCTTCAAACATTTCTGGTATATGAATAACATGATGTTTTTCAATGGCAAAAATCAATGAATATTGTAAATGCACAAACAGTAATTTCTCCGCATTGCAAGGTGCAAGTCTGAAATTTTTTGCTTTTTCCTGCTCCTCTTAGCATGATAAAGAAGATTCAAAGAGAGTGAGATGCCAGCTACTTTCATTCAGTCAGTAGCTTCAATCATTTCTGGACGTTTTTCAATGGTAAAAATCAATGAATATTGTAAATGCACAATCAGTAATTTCTCCACATTGCAAGGTGCAATTCTGAAATTTTTTGCTTTTTCCTGCTCCTCTTAGCATGATAAAGAAGATTCAAAGAGAGTGAGATGCCAGCTCCTTTCATTCAGTCAGTAGCTTCAAACATTTCTGGTATATGAATAACATGATGTTTTTCAATGGCAAAAATCAATGAATATTGTAAATGCACAAACAGTAATTTCTCCGCATTGCAAGGTGCAAGTCTGAAATTTTTTGCTTTTTCCTGCTCCTCTTAGCATGATAAAGAAGATTCAAAGAGAGTGAGATGCCAGCTACTTACATTCAGTCAGTAGCTTCAATCATTTCTGGACGTTTTTCAATGGTAAAAATCAATGAATATTGTAAATGCACAAACAGTAATTTCTCCACATTGCAAGGTGCAATTCTGAAATTTTTTGCATTTTCCTGCTCCTCTTAGCATGATAAAGAAGATTCAAAGAGAGTGAGATGCCAGCTCCTTTCATTCAGTCAGTAGCTTCAAACATTTCTGGTATATGAATAACATGATGTTTTTCAATGGCAAAAATCAATGAATATTGTAAATGCACAAACAGTAATTTCTCCACATTGCAAGGTGCAATTCTGAAATTTTTTGCTTTTTCCTGCTCCTCTTAGCATGATAAAGAAGATTCAAAGAGAGTGAGATGCCAGCTCCTTTCATTCAGTCAGTAGCTTCAAACATTTCTGGTATATGAATAACATGATGTTTTTCAATGGCAAAAATCAATGAATATTGTAAATGCACAAACAGTAATTTCTCCGCATTGCAAGGTGCAATTCTGAAATTTTTTGCTTTTTCCTGCTCCTCTTAGCATGATAAAGAAGATTCAAAGAGAGTGAGATGCCAGCTCCTTTCATTCAGTCAGTAGCTTAGAATTGCACCGTGCAATGTGGAGATATTACTGTTTGTGCATTTACAATATTCATTGATTTTTGCCATTGAAAAACGTTTTTCATATACCAGAAATGTTTGAAGCTACTGACTGAATGAAAGGAGCTGGCATCTCACTCTCTTTGAATCTTCTTTATCATGCTAGGATTAGCAGGAAAAAGCAAAAAATTTCAGAATTGCACCTTGCAATGTGGAGATATTACTGTTTGTGCATTTACAATATTCATTGATTTTTGCCATTGAAAAACATGTTTTTCATATACCAGAAATGTTTGAAGCTACTGACTGAATGAAAGGAGCTGGCATCTCACTCTCTTTGAATCTTCTTTATCATGCTAGGAATAACAGGAAAAAGCAAAAAATTTCAGAATTGCACCTTGCAATGTGGAGATATTACTGTTTGTGCATTTACAATATTCATTGATTTTTGCCATTGAAAAACGTTTTTCATATACCAGAAATGTTTGAAGCTACTGACTGAATGAAAGGAGCTGGCATCTCACTCTCTTTGAATCTTCTTTATCATGCTAGGATTAACAGGAAAAAGCTAAAAATTTCAGAATTGCACCTTGCAATGTGGAGATATTACTGTTTGTGCATTTACAATATTCATTGATTTTTGCCATTGAAAAACATGTTTTTCATATACCAGAAATGTTTGAAGCTACTGACTGAATGAAAGGAGCTGGCATCTCACTCTCTTTGAATCTTCTTTATCATGCTAGGATTAACAGGAAAAAGCTAAAAATTTCAGAATTGCACCGTGCAATGTGGAGATATTACTGTTTGTGCATTTACAATATTCATTGATTTTTGCCATTGAAAAACATGTTTTTCATATACCAGAAATGTTTGAAGCTACTGACTGAATGAAAGGAGCTGGCATCTCACTCTCTTTGAATCTTCTTTATCATGCTAGGATTAGCAGGAAAAAGCAAAAAATTTCAGAATTGCACCTTGCAATGTGGAGATATTACTGTTTGTGCATTTACAATATTCATTGATTTTTGCCATTGAAAAACATGTTTTTCATATACCAGAAATGTTTGAAGCTACTGACTGAATGAAAGGAGCTGGCATCTCACTCTCTTTGAATCTTCTTTATCATGCTAGGATTAGTAGGAAAAAGCTAAAAATTTCAGAATTGCACCGTGCAATGTGGAGATATTACTGTTTGTGCATTTACAATATTCATTGATTTTTGCCATTGAAAAACATGTTTTTCATATACCAGAAATGTTTGAAGCTACTGACTGAATGAAAGGAGCTGGCATCTCACTCTCTTTGAATCTTCTTTATCATGCTAGGATTAGCAGGAAAAAGCAAAAAATTTCAGAATTGCACCTTGCAATGCGGAGATATTACTGTTTGTGCATTTACAATATTCATTGATTTTTGCCATTGAAAAACATGTTTTTCATATACCAGAAATGTTTGAAGCTACTGATTGAATGAAAGGAGCTGGCATCTCACTCTCTTTGAATCTTCTTTATCATGCTAGGATTAACAGGAAAAAGCTAAAAATTTCAGAATTGCACCTTGCAATGTGGAGATATTACTGTTTGTGCATTTACAATATTCATTGATTTTTGCCATTGAAAAACATGTTTTTCATATACCAGAAATGTTTGAAGCTACTGACTGAATGAAAGGAGCTGGCATCTCACTCTCTTTGAATCTTCTTTATCATGCTAGGATTAACAGGAAAAAGCTAAAAATTTCAGAATTGCACCGTGCAATGTGGAGATATTACTGTTTGTGCATTTACAATATTCATTGATTTTTGCCATTGAAAAACATGTTTTTCATATACCAGAAATGTTTGAAGCTACTGACTGAATGAAAGGAGCTGGCATCTCACTCTCTTTGAATCTTCTTTATCATGCTAGGATTAACAGGAAAAAGCAAAAAATTTCAGAATTGCACCTTGCAATGTGGAGATATTACTGTTTGTGCATTTACAATATTCATTGATTTTTGCCATTGAAAAACGTTTTTCATATACCAGAAATGTTTGAAGCTACTGACTGAATGAAAGGAGCTGGCATCTCACTCTCTTTGAATCTTCTTTATCATGCTAGGAATAACAGGAAAAAGCAAAAAATTTCAGAATTGCACCTTGCAATGTGGAGATATTACTGTTTGTGCATTTACAATATTCATTGATTTTTGCCATTGAAAAACATGTTTTTCATATACCAGAAATGTTTGAAGCTACTGACTGAATGAAAGGAGCTGGCATCTCACTCTCTTTGAATCTTCTTTATCATGCTAGGATTAACAGGAAAAAGCTAAAAATTTCAGAATTGCACCGTGCAATGTGGAGATATTACTGTTTGTGCATTTACAATATTCATTGATTTTTGCCATTGAAAAACATGTTTTTCATATACCAGAAATGTTTGAAGCTACTGACTGAATGAAAGGAGCTGGCATCTCACTCTCTTTGAATCTTCTTTATCATGCTAGGATTAGCAGGAAAAAGCAAAAAATTTCAGAATTGCACCTTGCAATGTGGAGATATTACTGTTTGTGCATTTACAATATTCATTGATTTTTGCCATTGAAAAACATGTTTTTCATATACCAGAAATGTTTGAAGCTACTGACTGAATGAAAGGAGCTGGCATCTCACTCTCTTTGAATCTTCTTTATCATGCTAGGATTAGTAGGAAAAAGCTAAAAATTTCAGAATTGCACCGTGCAATGTGGAGATATTACTGTTTGTGCATTTACAATATTCATTGATTTTTGCCATTGAAAAACATGTTTTTCATATACCAGAAATGTTTGAAGCTACTGACTGAATGAAAGGAGCTGGCATCTCACTCTCTTTGAATCTTCTTTATCATGCTAGGATTAACAGGAAAAAGCTAAAAATTTCAGAATTGCACCTTGCAATGTGGAGATATTACTGTTTGTGCATTTACAATATTCATTGATTTTTGCCATTGAAAAACATGTTTTTCATATACCAGAAATGTTTGAAGCTACTGACTGAATGAAAGGAGCTGGCATCTCACTCTCTTTGAATCTTCTTTATCATGCTAGGATTAACAGGAAAAAGCTAAAAATTTCAGAATTGCACCGTGCAATGTGGAGATATTACTGTTTGTGCATTTACAATATTCATTGATTTTTGCCATTGAAAAACATGTTTTTCATATCCCAGAAATGTTTGAAGCTACTGACTGAATGAAAGGAGCTGGCATCTCACTCTCTTTGAATCTTCTTTATCATGCTAGGATTAACAGGAAAAAGCAAAAAATTTCAGAATTGCACCTTGCAATGTGGAGATATTACTGTTTGTGCATTTACAATATTCATTGATTTTTGCCATTGAAAAACATGTTTTTCATATACCAGAAATGTTTGAAGCTACTGACTGAATGAAAGGAGCTGGCATCTCACTCTCTTTGAATCTTCTTTATCATGCTAGGATTAGTAGGAAAAAGCTAAAAATTTCAGAATTGCACCGTGCAATGTGGAGATATTACTGTTTGTGCATTTACAATATTCATTGATTTTTGCCATTGAAAAACATGTTTTTCATATACCAGAAATGTTTGAAGCTACTGACTGAATGAAAGGAGCTGGCATCTCACTCTCTTTGAATCTTCTTTATCATGCTAGGATTAACAGGAAAAAGCTAAAAATTTCAGAATTGCACCTTGCAATGTGGAGATATTACTGTTTGTGCATTTACAATATTCATTGATTTTTGCCATTGAAAAACATGTTTTTCATATACCAGAAATGTTTGAAGCTACTGACTGAATGAAAGGAGCTGGCATCTCACTCTCTTTGAATCTTCTTTATCATGCTAGGATTAACAGGAAAAAGCTAAAAATTTCAGAATTGCACCGTGCAATGTGGAGATATTACTGTTTGTGCATTTACAATATTCATTGATTTTTGCCATTGAAAAACATGTTTTTCATATACCAGAAATGTTTGAAGCTACTGACTGAATGAAAGGAGCTGGCATCTCACTCTCTTTGAATCTTCTTTATCATGCTAGGATTAACAGGAAAAAGCAAAAAATTTCAGAATTGCACCTTGCAATGTGGAGATATTACTGTTTGTGCATTTACAATATTCATTGATTTTTGCCATTGAAAAACATGTTTTTCATATACCAGAAATGTTTGAAGCTACTGACTGAATGAAAGGAGCTGGCATCTCACTCTCTTTGAATCTTCTTTATCATGCTAGGATTAACAGGAAAAAGCTAAAAATTTCAGAATTGCACCGTGCAATGTGGAGATATTACTGTTTGTGCATTTACAATATTCATTGATTTTTGCCATTGAAAAACATGTTTTTCATATACCAGAAATGTTTGAAGCTACTGACTGAATGAAAGGAGCTGGCATCTCACTCTCTTTGAATCTTCTTTATCATGCTAGGATTAGCAGGAAAAAGCAAAAAATTTCAGAATTGCACCTTGCAATGTGGAGATATTACTGTTTGTGCATTTACAATATTCATTGATTTTTGCCATTGAAAAACATGTTTTTCATATACCAGAAATGTTTGAAGCTACTGACTGAATGAAAGGAGCTGGCATCTCACTCTCTTTGAATCTTCTTTATCATGCTAGGATTAACAGGAAAAAGCTAAAAATTTCAGAATTGCACCGTGCAATGTGGAGATATTACTGTTTGTGCTTTTACAATATTCATTGATTTTTGCCATTGAAAAACGTTTTTCATATACCAGAAATGTTTGAAGCTACTGACTGAATGAAAGGAGCTGGCATCTCACTCTCTTTGAATCTTCTTTATCATGCTAGGATTAGCAGGAAAAAGCAAAAAATTTCAGAATTGCACCTTGCAATGCGGAGATATTACTGTTTGTGCATTTACAATATTCATTGATTTTTGCCATTGAAAAACATGTTTTTCATATACCAGAAATGTTTGAAGCTACTGACTGAATGAAAGGAGCTGGCATCTCACTCTCTTTGAATCTTCTTTATCATGCTAGGATTAACAGGAAAAAGCTAAAAATTTCAGAATTGCACCGTGCAATGTGGAGATATTACTGTTTGTGCATTTACAATATTCATTGATTTTTGCCATTGAAAAACATGTTTTTCATATACCAGAAATGTTTGAAGCTACTGACTGAATGAAAGGAGCTGGCATCTCACTCTCTTTGAATCTTCTTTATCATGCTAGGATTAGCAGGAAAAAGCAAAAAATTTCAGAATTGCACCTTGCAATGTGGAGATATTACTGTTTGTGCATTTACAATATTCATTGATTTTTGCCATTGAAAAACATGTTTTTCATATACCAGAAATGTTTGAAGCTACTGACTGAATGAAAGGAGCTGGCATCTCACTCTCTTTGAATCTTCTTTATCATGCTAGGATTAGTAGGAAAAAGCTAAAAATTTCAGAATTGCACCGTGCAATGTGGAGATATTACTGTTTGTGCATTTACAATATTCATTGATTTTTGCCATTGAAAAACATGTTTTTCATATACCAGAAATGTTTGAAGCTACTGACTGAATGAAAGGAGCTGGCATCTCACTCTCTTTGAATCTTCTTTATCATGCTAGGATTAGCAGGAAAAAGCAAAAAATTTCAGAATTGCACCTTGCAATGCGGAGATATTACTGTTTGTGCATTTACAATATTCATTGATTTTTGCCATTGAAAAACATGTTTTTCATATACCAGAAATGTTTGAAGCTACTGATTGAATGAAAGGAGCTGGCATCTCACTCTCTTTTAATCTTCTTTATCATGCTAGGATTAACAGGAAAAAGCTAAAAATTTCAGAATTGCACCTTGCAATGTGGAGATATTACTGTTTGTGCATTTACAATATTCATTGATTTTTGCCATTGAAAAACATGTTTTTCATATACCAGAAATGTTTGAAGCTACTGACTGAATGAAAGGAGCTGGCATCTCACTCTCTTTGAATCTTCTTTATCATGCTAGGATTAACAGGAAAAAGCTAAAAATTTCAGAATTGCACCGTGCAATGTGGAGATATTACTGTTTGTGCATTTACAATATTCATTGATTTTTGCCATTGAAAAACATGTTTTTCATATACCAGAAATGTTTGAAGCTACTGACTGAATGAAAGGAGCTGGCATCTCACTCTCTTTGAATCTTCTTTATCATGCTAGGATTAACAGGAAAAAGCAAAAAATTTCAGAATTGCACCTTGCAATGTGGAGATATTACTGTTTGTGCATTTACAATATTCATTGATTTTTGCCATTTAAAAACGTTTTTCATATACCAGAAATGTTTGAAGCTACTGACTGAATGAAAGGAGCTGGCATCTCACTCTCTTTGAATCTTCTTTATCATGCTAGGATTAACAGGAAAAAGCTAAAAATTTCAGAATTGCACCGTGCAATGTGGAGATATTACTGTTTGTGCATTTACAATATTCATTGATTTTTGCCATTGAAAAACATGTTTTTCATATACCAGAAATGTTTGAAGCTACTGACTGAATGAAAGGAGCTGGCATCTCACTCTCTTTGAATCTTCTTTATCATGCTAGGATTAGCAGGAAAAAGCAAAAAATTTCAGAATTGCACCTTGCAATGTGGAGATATTACTGTTTGTGCATTTACAATATTCATTGATTTTTGCCATTGAAAAACATGTTTTTCATATACCAGAAATGTTTGAAGCTACTGACTGAATGAAAGGAGCTGGCATCTCACTCTCTTTGAATCTTCTTTATCATGCTAGGATTAACAGGAAAAAGCTAAAAATTTCAGAATTGCACCGTGCAATGTGGAGATATTACTGTTTGTGCTTTTACAATATTCATTGATTTTTGCCATTGAAAAACATGTTTTTCATATACCAGAAATGTTTGAAGCTACTGACTGAATGAAAGGAGCTGGCATCTCACTCTCTTTGAATCTTCTTTATCATGCTAGGATTAGCAGGAAAAAGCAAAAAATTTCAGAATTGCACCTTGCAATGCGGAGATATTACTGTTTGTGCATTTACAATATTCATTGATTTTTGCCATTGAAAAACATGTTTTTCATATACCAGAAATGTTTGAAGCTACTGACTGAATGAAAGGAGCTGGCATCTCACTCTCTTTGAATCTTCTTTATCATGCTAGGATTAACAGGAAAAAGCAAAAAATTTCAGAATTGCACCTTGCAATGTGGAGATATTACTGTTTGTGCATTTACAATATTCATTGATTTTTGCCATTGAAAAACGTTTTTCATATACCAGAAATGTTTGAAGCTACTGACTGAATGAAAGGAGCTGGCATCTCACTCTCTTTGAATCTTCTTTATCATGCTAGGAATAACAGGAAAAAGCAAAAAATTTCAGAATTGCACCTTGCAATGTGGAGATTTTACTGTTTGTGCATTTACAATATTCATTGATTTTTGCCATTGAAAAACATGTTTTTCATATACCAGAAATGTTTGAAGCTACTGACTGAATGAAAGGAGCTGGCATCTCACTCTCTTTGAATCTTCTTTATCATGCTAGGATTAACAGGAAAAAGCTAAAAATTTCAGAATTGCACCGTGCAATGTGGAGATATTACTGTTTGTGCATTTACAATATTCATTGATTTTTGCCATTGAAAAACATGTTTTTCATATACCAGAAATGTTTGAAGCTACTGACTGAATGAAAGGAGCTGGCATCTCACTCTCTTTGAATCTTCTTTATCATGCTAGGATTAACAGGAAAAAGCTAAAAATTTCAGAATTGCACCGTGCAATGTGGAGATATTACTGTTTGTGCATTTACAATATTCATTGATTTTTGCCATTGAAAAACATGTTTTTCATATACCAGAAATGTTTGAAGCTACTGACTGAATGAAAGGAGCTGGCATCTCACTCTCTTTGAATCTTCTTTATCATGCTAGGATTAGCAGGAAAAAGCAAAAAATTTCAGAATTGCACCTTGCAATGTGGAGATATTACTGTTTGTGCATTTACAATATTCATTGATTTTTGCCATTGAAAAACATGTTTTTCATATACCAGAAATGTTTGAAGCTACTGACTGAATGAAAGGAGCTGGCATCTCACTCTCTTTGAATCTTCTTTATCATGCTAGGATTAGTAGGAAAAAGCTAAAAATTTCAGAATTGCACCGTGCAATGTGGAGATATTACTGTTTGTGCATTTACAATATTCATTGATTTTTGCCATTGAAAAACATGTTTTTCATATACCAGAAATGTTTGAAGCTACTGACTGAATGAAAGGAGCTGGCATCTCACTCTCTTTGAATCTTCTTTATCATGCTAGGATTAACAGGAAAAAGCTAAAAATTTCAGAATTGCACCTTGCAATGTGGAGATATTACTGTTTGTGCATTTACAATATTCATTGATTTTTGCCATTGAAAAACATGTTTTTCATATACCAGAAATGTTTGAAGCTACTGACTGAATGAAAGGAGCTGGCATCTCACTCTCTTTGAATCTTCTTTATCATGCTAGGATTAACAGGAAAAAGCTAAAAATTTCAGAATTGCACCGTGCAATGTGGAGATATTACTGTTTGTGCATTTACAATATTCATTGATTTTTGCCATTGAAAAACATGTTTTTCATATCCCAGAAATGTTTGAAGCTACTGACTGAATGAAAGGAGCTGGCATCTCACTCTCTTTGAATCTTCTTTATCATGCTAGGATTAACAGGAAAAAGCAAAAAATTTCAGAATTGCACCTTGCAATGTGGAGATATTACTGTTTGTGCATTTACAATATTCATTGATTTTTGCCATTGAAAAACATGTTTTTCATATACCAGAAATGTTTGAAGCTACTGACTGAATGAAAGGAGCTGGCATCTCACTCTCTTTGAATCTTCTTTATCATGCTAGGATTAGTAGGAAAAAGCTAAAAATTTCAGAATTGCACCGTGCAATGTGGAGATATTACTGTTTGTGCATTTACAATATTCATTGATTTTTGCCATTGAAAAACATGTTTTTCATATACCAGAAATGTTTGAAGCTACTGACTGAATGAAAGGAGCTGGCATCTCACTCTCTTTGAATCTTCTTTATCATGCTAGGATTAACAGGAAAAAGCTAAAAATTTCAGAATTGCACCTTGCAATGTGGAGATATTACTGTTTGTGCATTTACAATATTCATTGATTTTTGCCATTGAAAAACATGTTTTTCATATACCAGAAATGTTTGAAGCTACTGACTGAATGAAAGGAGCTGGCATCTCACTCTCTTTGAATCTTCTTTATCATGCTAGGATTAACAGGAAAAAGCTAAAAATTTCAGAATTGCACCGTGCAATGTGGAGATATTACTGTTTGTGCATTTACAATATTCATTGATTTTTGCCATTGAAAAACATGTTTTTCATATACCAGAAATGTTTGAAGCTACTGACTGAATGAAAGGAGCTGGCATCTCACTCTCTTTGAATCTTCTTTATCATGCTAGGATTAACAGGAAAAAGCAAAAAATTTCAGAATTGCACCTTGCAATGTGGAGATATTACTGTTTGTGCATTTACAATATTCATTGATTTTTGCCATTGAAAAACATGTTTTTCATATACCAGAAATGTTTGAAGCTACTGACTGAATGAAAGGAGCTGGCATCTCACTCTCTTTGAATCTTCTTTATCATGCTAGGATTAACAGGAAAAAGCTAAAAATTTCAGAATTGCACCGTGCAATGTGGAGATATTACTGTTTGTGCATTTACAATATTCATTGATTTTTGCCATTGAAAAACATGTTTTTCATATACCAGAAATGTTTGAAGCTACTGACTGAATGAAAGGAGCTGGCATCTCACTCTCTTTGAATCTTCTTTATCATGCTAGGATTAGCAGGAAAAAGCAAAAAATTTCAGAATTGCACCTTGCAATGTGGAGATATTACTGTTTGTGCATTTACAATATTCATTGATTTTTGCCATTGAAAAACATGTTTTTCATATACCAGAAATGTTTGAAGCTACTGACTGAATGAAAGGAGCTGGCATCTCACTCTCTTTGAATCTTCTTTATCATGCTAGGATTAACAGGAAAAAGCTAAAAATTTCAGAATTGCACCGTGCAATGTGGAGATATTACTGTTTGTGCTTTTACAATATTCATTGATTTTTGCCATTGAAAAACGTTTTTCATATACCAGAAATGTTTGAAGCTACTGACTGAATGAAAGGAGCTGGCATCTCACTCTCTTTGAATCTTCTTTATCATGCTAGGATTAGCAGGAAAAAGCAAAAAATTTCAGAATTGCACCTTGCAATGCGGAGATATTACTGTTTGTGCATTTACAATATTCATTGATTTTTGCCATTGAAAAACATGTTTTTCATATACCAGAAATGTTTGAAGCTACTGACTGAATGAAAGGAGCTGGCATCTCACTCTCTTTGAATCTTCTTTATCATGCTAGGATTAACAGGAAAAAGCTAAAAATTTCAGAATTGCACCGTGCAATGTGGAGATATTACTGTTTGTGCATTTACAATATTCATTGATTTTTGCCATTGAAAAACATGTTTTTCATATACCAGAAATGTTTGAAGCTACTGACTGAATGAAAGGAGCTGGCATCTCACTCTCTTTGAATCTTCTTTATCATGCTAGGATTAGCAGGAAAAAGCAAAAAATTTCAGAATTGCACCTTGCAATGTGGAGATATTACTGTTTGTGCATTTACAATATTCATTGATTTTTGCCATTGAAAAACATGTTTTTCATATACCAGAAATGTTTGAAGCTACTGACTGAATGAAAGGAGCTGGCATCTCACTCTCTTTGAATCTTCTTTATCATGCTAGGATTAGTAGGAAAAAGCTAAAAATTTCAGAATTGCACCGTGCAATGTGGAGATATTACTGTTTGTGCATTTACAATATTCATTGATTTTTGCCATTGAAAAACATGTTTTTCATATACCAGAAATGTTTGAAGCTACTGACTGAATGAAAGGAGCTGGCATCTCACTCTCTTTGAATCTTCTTTATCATGCTAGGATTAGCAGGAAAAAGCAAAAAATTTCAGAATTGCACCTTGCAATGCGGAGATATTACTGTTTGTGCATTTACAATATTCATTGATTTTTGCCATTGAAAAACATGTTTTTCATATACCAGAAATGTTTGAAGCTACTGATTGAATGAAAGGAGCTGGCATCTCACTCTCTTTTAATCTTCTTTATCATGCTAGGATTAACAGGAAAAAGCTAAAAATTTCAGAATTGCACCTTGCAATGTGGAGATATTACTGTTTGTGCATTTACAATATTCATTGATTTTTGCCATTGAAAAACATGTTTTTCATATACCAGAAATGTTTGAAGCTACTGACTGAATGAAAGGAGCTGGCATCTCACTCTCTTTGAATCTTCTTTATCATGCTAGGATTAACAGGAAAAAGCTAAAAATTTCAGAATTGCACCGTGCAATGTGGAGATATTACTGTTTGTGCATTTACAATATTCATTGATTTTTGCCATTGAAAAACATGTTTTTCATATACCAGAAATGTTTGAAGCTACTGACTGAATGAAAGGAGCTGGCATCTCACTCTCTTTGAATCTTCTTTATCATGCTAGGATTAACAGGAAAAAGCAAAAAATTTCAGAATTGCACCTTGCAATGTGGAGATATTACTGTTTGTGCATTTACAATATTCATTGATTTTTGCCATTGAAAAACGTTTTTCATATACCAGAAATGTTTGAAGCTACTGACTGAATGAAAGGAGCTGGCATCTCACTCTCTTTGAATCTTCTTTATCATGCTAGGATTAACAGGAAAAAGCTAAAAATTTCAGAATTGCACCGTGCAATGTGGAGATATTACTGTTTGTGCATTTACAATATTCATTGATTTTTGCCATTGAAAAACATGTTTTTCATATACCAGAAATGTTTGAAGCTACTGACTGAATGAAAGGAGCTGGCATCTCACTCTCTTTGAATCTTCTTTATCATGCTAGGATTAGCAGGAAAAAGCAAAAAATTTCAGAATTGCACCTTGCAATGTGGAGATATTACTGTTTGTGCATTTACAATATTCATTGATTTTTGCCATTGAAAAACATGTTTTTCATATACCAGAAATGTTTGAAGCTACTGACTGAATGAAAGGAGCTGGCATCTCACTCTCTTTGAATCTTCTTTATCATGCTAGGATTAACAGGAAAAAGCTAAAAATTTCAGAATTGCACCGTGCAATGTGGAGATATTACTGTTTGTGCTTTTACAATATTCATTGATTTTTGCCATTGAAAAACATGTTTTTCATATACCAGAAATGTTTGAAGCTACTGACTGAATGAAAGGAGCTGGCATCTCACTCTCTTTGAATCTTCTTTATCATGCTAGGATTAGCAGGAAAAAGCAAAAAATTTCAGAATTGCACCTTGCAATGCGGAGATATTACTGTTTGTGCATTTACAATATTCATTGATTTTTGCCATTGAAAAACATGTTTTTCATATACCAGAAATGTTTGAAGCTACTGACTGAATGAAAGGAGCTGGCATCTCACTCTCTTTGAATCTTCTTTATCATGCTAGGATTAACAGGAAAAAGCAAAAAATTTCAGAATTGCACCTTGCAATGTGGAGATATTACTGTTTGTGCATTTACAATATTCATTGATTTTTGCCATTGAAAAACGTTTTTCATATACCAGAAATGTTTGAAGCTACTGACTGAATGAAAGGAGCTGGCATCTCACTCTCTTTGAATCTTCTTTATCATGCTAGGATTAACAGGAAAAAGCTAAAAATTTCAGAATTGCACCGTGCAATGTGGAGATATTACTGTTTGTGCATTTACAATATTCATTGATTTTTGCCATTGAAAAACATGTTTTTCATATACCAGAAATGTTTGAAGCTACTGACTGAATGAAAGGAGCTGGCATCTCACTCTCTTTGAATCTTCTTTATCATGCTAGGATTAGCAGGAAAAAGCAAAAAATTTCAGAATTGCACCTTGCAATGTGGAGATATTACTGTTTGTGCATTTACAATATTCATTGATTTTTGCCATTGAAAAACATGTTTTTCATATACCAGAAATGTTTGAAGCTACTGACTGAATGAAAGGAGCTGGCATCTCACTCTCTTTGAATCTTCTTTATCATGCTAGGATTAACAGGAAAAAGCTAAAAATTTCAGAATTGCACCGTGCAATGTGGAGATATTACTGTTTGTGCATTTACAATATTCATTGATTTTTGCCATTGAAAAACGTTTTTCATATACCAGAAATGTTTGAAGCTACTGACTGAATGAAAGGAGCTGGCATCTCACTCTCTTTGAATCTTCTTTATCATGCTAGGATTAGCAGGAAAAAGCAAAAAATTTCAGAATTGCACCTTGCAATGTGGAGATATTACTGTTTGTGCATTTACAATATTCATTGATTTTTGCCATTGAAAAACATGTTTTTCATATACCAGAAATGTTTGAAGCTACTGACTGAATGAAAGGAGCTGGCATCTCACTCTCTTTGAATCTTCTTTATCATGCTAGGATTAACAGGAAAAAGCAAAAAATTTCAGAATTGCACCTTGCAATGTGGAGATATTACTGTTTGTGCATTTACAATATTCATTGATTTTTGCCATTGAAAAATATGTTTTTCATATACCAGAAATGTTTGAAGCTACTGACTGAATGAAAGGAGCTGGCATCTCACTCTCTTTGAATCTTCTTTATCATGCTAGGATTAGCAGGAAAAAGCAAAAAATTTCAGAATTGCACCTTGCAATGCGGAGATATTACTGTTTGTGCATTTACAATATTCATTGATTTTTGCCATTGAAAAACATGTTTTTCATATACCAGAAATGTTTGAAGCTACTGACTGAATGAAAGGAGCTGGCATCTCACTCTCTTTGAATCTTCTTTATCATGCTAGGATTAACAGGAAAAAGCAAAAAATTTCAGAATTGCACCTTGCAATGTGGAGATATTACTGTTTGTGCATTTACAATATTCATTGATTTTTGCCATTGAAAAACATGTTTTTCATATACCAGAAATGTTTGAAGCTACTGACTGAATGAAAGGAGCTGGCATCTCACTCTCTTTGAATCTTCTTTATCATGCTAGGATTAACAGGAAAAAGCTAAAAATTTCAGAATTGCACCGTGCAATGTGGAGATATTACTGTTTGTGCATTTACAATATTCATTGATTTTTGCCATTGAAAAACATGTTTTTCATATACCAGAAATGTTTGAAGCTACTGACTGAATGAAAGGAGCTGGCATCTCACTCTCTTTGAATCTTCTTTATCATGCTAGGATTAGCAGGAAAAAGCAAAAAATTTCAGAATTGCACCTTGCAATGTGGAGATATTACTGTTTGTGCATTTACAATATTCATTGATTTTTGCCATTGAAAAACATGTTTTTCATATACCAGAAATGTTTGAAGCTACTGACTGAATGAAAGGAGCTGGCATCTCACTCTCTTTGAATCTTCTTTATCATGCTAGGATTAACAGGAAAAAGCTAAAAATTTCAGAATTGCACCGTGCAATGTGGAGATATTACTGTTTGTGCATTTACAATATTCATTGATTTTTGCCATTGAAAAACGTTTTTCATATACCAGAAATGTTTGAAGCTACTGACTGAATGAAAGGAGCTGGCATCTCACTCTCTTTGAATCTTCTTTATCATGCTAGGATTAGCAGGAAAAAGCAAAAAAATTCAGAATTGCACCTTGCAATGTGGAGATATTACTGTTTGTGCATTTACAATATTCATTGATTTTTGCCATTGAAAAACATGTTTTTCATATACCAGAAATGTTTGAAGCTACTGACTGAATGAAAGGAGCTGGCATCTCACTCTCTTTGAATCTTCTTTATCATGCTAGGATTAACAGGAAAAAGCTAAAAATTTCAGAATTGCACCGTGCAATGTGGAGATATTACTGTTTGTGCATTTACAATATTCAATATCTCCACATTGCAAGGTGCAATTCTGAAATTTTTTGCTTTTTCCTGCTAATCCTAGCATGATAAAGAAGATTCAAAGAGAGTGAGATGCCAGCTCCTTTCATTCAGTCAGTAGCTTCAAACATTTCTGGTATATGAAAAACATGTTTTTCAATGGCAAAAATCAATGAATATTGTAAATGCACAAACAGTAATATCTCCACATTGCACGGTGCAATTCTGAAATTTTTAGCTTTTTCCTGTTAATCCTAGCATGATAAAGAAGATTCAAAGAGAGTGAGATGCCAGCTCCTTTCATTCAGTCAGTAGCTTCAAACATTTCTGGTATATGAAAAACATGTTCTTCAATGGCAAAAATCAATGAATATTGTAAATGCACAAACAGTAATATCTCCACATTGCAAGGTGCAATTCTGAAATTTTTTGCTTTTTCCTGTTAATCCTAGCATGATAAAGAAGATTCAAAGAGAGTGAGATGCCAGCTCCTTTCATTCAGTCAGTAGCTTCAAACATTTCTGGTATATGAAAAACATGTTTTTCAATGGCAAAAATCAATGAATATTGTAAATGCACAAACAGTAATATCTCCGCATTGCAAGGTGCAATTCTGAAATTTTTTGCTTTTTCCTGCTAATCCTAGCATGATAAAGAAGATTCAAAGAGAGTGAGATGCCAGCTCCTTTCATTCAGTCAGTAGCTTCAAACATTTCTGGTATATGAAAAACATGTTTTTCAATGGCAAAAATCAATGAATATTGTAAATGCACAAACAGTAATATCTCCACATTGCACGGTGCAATTCTGAAATTTTTAGCTTTTTCCTGTTAATCCTAGCATGATAAAGAAGATTCAAAGAGAGTGAGATGCCAGCTCCTTTCATTCAGTCAGTAGCTTCAAACATTTCTGGTATATGAAAAACATGTTTTTCAATGGCAAAAATCAATGAATATTGTAAATGCACAAACAGTAATATCTCCACATTGCACGGTGCAATTCTGAAATTTTTAGCTTTTTCCTGTTAATCCTAGCATGATAAAGAAGATTCAAAGAGAGTGAGATGCCAGCTCCTTTCATTCAGTCAGTAGCTTCAAACATTTCTGGTATATGAAAAACGTTTTTCAATGGCAAAAATCAATGAATATTGTAAATGCACAAACAGTAATATCTCCACATTGCAAGATGCAATTCTGAAATTTTTTGCTTTTTCCTGTTAATCCTAGCATGATAAAGAAGATTCAAAGAGAGTGAGATGCCAGCTCCTTTCATTCAGTCAGTAGCTTCAAACATTTCTGGTATATGAAAAACATGTTTTTCAATGGCAAAAATCAATGAATATTGTAAATGCACAAACAGTAATATCTCCGCATTGCAAGGTGCAATTCTGAAATTTTTTGCTTTTTCCTGCTAATCCTAGCATGATAAAGAAGATTCAAAGAGAGTGAGATGCCAGCTCCTTTCATTCAGTCAGTAGCTTCAAACATTTCTGGTATATGAAAAACATGTTTTTCAATGGCAAAAATCAATGAATATTGTAAATGCACAAACAGTAATATCTCCACATTGCAAGGTGCAATTCTGAAATTTTTTGCTTTTTCCTGCTAATCCTAGCATGATAAAGATTCAAAGAGAGTGAGATGCCAGCTCCTTTCATTCAGTCAGTAGCTTCAAACATTTCTGGTATATGAAAAACGTTTTTCAATGGCAAAAATCAATGAATATTGTAAATGCACAAACAGTAATATCTCCACATTGCAAGGTGCAATTCTGAAATTTTTTGCTTTTTCCTGCTAATCCTAGCATGATAAAGAAGATTCAAAGAGAGTGAGATGCCAGCTCCTTTCATTCAGTCAGTAGCTTCAAACATTTCTGGTATATGAAAAACATGTTTTTCAATGGCAAAAATCAATGAATATTGTAAATGCACAAACAGTAATATCTCCACATTGCACGGTGCAATTCTGAAATTTTTAGCTTTTTCCTGTTAATCCTAGCATGATAAAGAAGATTCAAAGAGAGTGAGATGCCAGCTCCTTTCATTCAGTCAGTAGCTTCAAACATTTCTGGTATATGAAAAACGTTTTTCAATGGCAAAAATCAATGAATATTGTAAATGCACAAACAGTAATATCTCCACATTGCAAGGTGCAATTCTGAAATTTTTTGCTTTTTCCTGTTAATCCTAGCATGATAAAGAAGATTCAAAGAGAGTGAGATGCCAGCTCCTTTCATTCAGTCAGTAGCTTCAAACATTTCTGGTATATGAAAAACATGTTTTTCAATGGCAAAAATCAATGAATATTGTAAATGCACAAACAGTAATATCTCCGCATTGCAAGGTGCAATTCTGAAATTTTTTGCTTTTTCCTGCTAATCCTAGCATGATAAAGAAGATTCAAAGAGAGTGAGATGCCAGCTCCTTTCATTCAGTCAGTAGCTTCAAACATTTCTGGTATATGAAAAACATGTTTTTCAATGGCAAAAATCAATGAATATTGTAAAAGCACAAACAGTAATATCTCCACATTGCACGGTGCAATTCTGAAATTTTTAGCTTTTTCCTGTTAATCCTAGCATGATAAAGAAGATTCAAAGAGAGTGAGATGCCAGCTCCTTTCATTCAGTCAGTAGCTTCAAACATTTCTGGTATATGAAAAACATGTTTTTCAATGGCAAAAATCAATGAATATTGTAAATGCACAAACAGTAATATCTCCACATTGCAAGGTGCAATTCTGAAATTTTTTGCTTTTTCCTGCTAATCCTAGCATGATACAGAAGATTCAAAGAGAGTGAGATGCCAGCTCCTTTCATTCAGTCAGTAGCTTCAAACATTTCTGGTATATGAAAAACATGTTTTTCAATGGCAAAAATCAATGAATATTGTAAATGCACAAACAGTAATATCTCCACATTGCACGGTGCAATTCTGAAATTTTTAGCTTTTTCCTGTTAATCCTAGCATGATAAAGAAGATTCAAAGAGAGTGAGATGCCAGCTCCTTTCATTCAGTCAGTAGCTTCAAACATTTCTGGTATATGAAAAACATGTTTTTCAATGGCAAAAATCAATGAATATTGTAAATGCACAAACAGTAATATCTCCACATTGCAAGGTGCAATTCTGAAATTTTTTGCTTTTTCCTGTTAATCCTAGCATGATAAAGAAGATTCAAAGAGAGTGAGATGCCAGCTCCTTTCATTCAGTCAGTAGCTTCAAACATTTCTGGTATATGAAAAACATGTTTTTCAATGGCAAAAATCAATGAATATTGTAAATGCACAAACAGTAATATCTCCACATTGCACGGTGCAATTCTGAAATTTTTAGCTTTTTCCTGTTAATCCTAGCATGATAAAGAAGATTCAAAGAGAGTGAGATGCCAGCTCCTTTCATTCAGTCAGTAGCTTCAAACATTTCTGGTATATGAAAAACATGTTTTTCAATGGCAAAAATCAATGAATATTGTAAATGCACAAACAGTAATATCTCCACATTGCAAGGTGCAATTCTGAAATTTTTTGCTTTTTCCTGCTAATCCTAGCATGATAAAGAAGATTCAAAGAGAGTGAGATGCCAGCTCCTTTCATTCAGTCAGTAGCTTCAAACATTTCTGGTATATGAAAAACATGTTTTTCAATGGCAAAAATCAATGAATATTGTAAATGCACAAACAGTAATATCTCCACATTGCACAGTGCAATTCTGAAATTTTTAGCTTTTTCCTGTTAATCCTAGCATGATAAAGAAGATTCAAAGAGAGTGAGATGCCAGCTCCTTTCATTCAGTCAGTAGCTTCAAACATTTCTGGTATATGAAAAACATGTTTTTCAATGGCAAAAATCAATGAATATTGTAAATGCACAAACAGTAATATCTCCGCATTGCAAGGTGCAATTCTGAAATTTTTTGCTTTTTCCTGCTAATCCTAGCATGATAAAGAAGATTCAAAGAGAGTGAGATGCCAGCTCCTTTCATTCAGTCAGTAGCTTCAAACATTTCTGGTATATGAAAAACATGTTTTTCAATGGCAAAAATCAATGAATATTGTAAATGCACAAACAGTAATATCTCCACATTGCACGGTGCAATTCTGAAATTTTTAGCTTTTTCCTGTTAATCCTAGCATGATAAAGAAGATTCAAAGAGAGTGAGATGCCAGCTCCTTTCATTCAGTCAGTAGCTTCAAACATTTCTGGTATATGAAAAACATGTTTTTCAATGGCAAAAATCAATGAATATTGTAAATGCACAAACAGTAATATCTCCACATTGCACGGTGCAATTCTGAAATTTTTAGCTTTTTCCTGTTAATCCTAGCATGATAAAGAAGATTCAAAGAGAGTGAGATGCCAGCTCCTTTCATTCAGTCAGTAGCTTCAAACATTTCTGGTATATGAAAAACGTTTTTCAATGGCAAAAATCAATGAATATTGTAAATGCACAAACAGTAATATCTCCACATTGCAAGATGCAATTCTGAAATTTTTTGCTTTTTCCTGTTAATCCTAGCATGATAAAGAAGATTCAAAGAGAGTGAGATGCCAGCTCCTTTCATTCAGTCAGTAGCTTCAAACATTTCTGGTATATGAAAAACATGTTTTTCAATGGCAAAAATCAATGAATATTGTAAATGCACAAACAGTAATATCTCCGCATTGCAAGGTGCAATTCTGAAATTTTTTGCTTTTTCCTGCTAATCCTAGCATGATAAAGAAGATTCAAAGAGAGTGAGATGCCAGCTCCTTTCATTCAGTCAGTAGCTTCAAACATTTCTGGTATATGAAAAACATGTTTTTCAATGGCAAAAATCAATGAATATTGTAAATGCACAAACAGTAATATCTCCACATTGCAAGGTGCAATTCTGAAATTTTTTGCTTTTTCCTGCTAATCCTAGCATGATAAAGATTCAAAGAGAGTGAGATGCCAGCTCCTTTCATTCAGTCAGTAGCTTCAAACATTTCTGGTATATGAAAAACGTTTTTCAATGGCAAAAATCAATGAATATTGTAAATGCACAAACAGTAATATCTCCACATTGCAAGGTGCAATTCTGAAATTTTTTGCTTTTTCCTGCTAATCCTAGCATGATAAAGAAGATTCAAAGAGAGTGAGATGCTAGCTCCTTTCATTCAGTCAGTAGCTTCAAACATTTCTGGTATATGAAAAACATGTTTTTCAATGGCAAAAATCAATGAATATTGTAAATGCACAAACAGTAATATCTCCACATTGCACGGTGCAATTCTGAAATTTTTAGCTTTTTCCTGTTAATCCTAGCATGATAAAGAAGATTCAAAGAGAGTGAGATGCCAGCTCCTTTCATTCAGTCAGTAGCTTCAAACATTTCTGGTATATGAAAAACATGTTTTTCAATGGCAAAAATCAATGAATATTGTAAATGCACAAACAGTAATATCTCCACATTGCAAGGTGCAATTCTGAAATTTTTTGCTTTTTCCTGCTAATCCTAGCATGATACAGAAGATTCAAAGAGAGTGAGATGCCAGCTCCTTTCATTCAGTCAGTAGCTTCAAACATTTCTGGTATATGAAAAACATGTTTTTCAATGGCAAAAATCAATGAATATTGTAAATGCACAAACAGTAATATCTCCACATTGCACGGTGCAATTCTGAAATTTTTAGCTTTTTCCTGTTAATCCTAGCATGATAAAGAAGATTCAAAGAGAGTGAGATGCCAGCTCCTTTCATTCAGTCAGTAGCTTCAAACATTTCTGGTATATGAAAAACATGTTTTTCAATGGCAAAAATCAATGAATATTGTAAATGCACAAACAGTAATATCTCCACATTGCAAGGTGCAATTCTGAAATTTTTTGCTTTTTCCTGTTAATCCTAGCATGATAAAGAAGATTCAAAGAGAGTGAGATGCCAGCTCCTTTCATTCAGTCAGTAGCTTCAAACATTTCTGGTATATGAAAAACATGTTTTTCAATGGCAAAAATCAATGAATATTGTAAATGCACAAACAGTAATATCTCCACATTGCACGGTGCAATTCTGAAATTTTTAGCTTTTTCCTGTTAATCCTAGCATGATAAAGAAGATTCAAAGAGAGTGAGATGCCAGCTCCTTTCATTCAGTCAGTAGCTTCAAACATTTCTGGTATATGAAAAACATGTTTTTCAATGGCAAAAATCAATGAATATTGTAAATGCACAAACTAATATCTCCACATTGCAAGGTGCAATTCTGAAATTTTTTGCTTTTTCCTGCTAATCCTAGCATGATAAAGAAGATTCAAAGAGAGTGAGATGCCAGCTCCTTTCATTCAGTCAGTAGCTTCAAACATTTCTGGTATATGAAAAACATGTTTTTCAATGGCAAAAATCAATGAATATTGTAAATGCACAAACAGTAATATCTCCACATTGCACAGTGCAATTCTGAAATTTTTAGCTTTTTCCTGTTAATCCTAGCATGATAAAGAAGATTCAAAGAGAGTGAGATGCCAGCTCCTTTCATTCAGTCAGTAGCTTCAAACATTTCTGGTATATGAAAAACATGTTTTTCAATGGCAAAAATCAATGAATATTGTAAATGCACAAACAGTAATATCTCCACATTGCAAGGTGCAATTCTGAAATTTTTTGCTTTTTCCTGTTAATCCTAGCATGATAAAGAAGATTCAAAGAGAGTGAGATGCCAGCTCCTTTCATTCAGTCAGTAGCTTCAAACATTTCTGGTATATGAAAAACATGTTTTTCAATGGCAAAAATCAATGAATATTGTAAATGCACAAACAGTAATATCTCCACATTGCAAGGTGCAATTCTGAAATTTTTTGCTTTTTCCTGCTAATCCTAGCATGATAAAGAAGATTCAAAGAGAGTGAGATGCCAGCTCCTTTCATTCAGTCAGTAGCTTCAAACATTTCTGGTATATGAAAAACGTTTTTCAATGGCAAAAATCAATGAATATTGTAAATGCACAAACAGTAATATCTCCACATTGCAAGGTGCAATTCTGAAATTTTTTGCTTTTTCCTGTTAATCCTAGCATGATAAAGAAGATTCAAAGAGAGTGAGATGCCAGCTCCTTTCATTCAATCAGTAGCTTCAAACATTTCTGGTATATGAAAAACATGTTTTTCAATGGCAAAAATCAATGAATATTGTAAATGCACAAACAGTAATATCTCCGCATTGCAAGGTGCAATTCTGAAATTTTTTGCTTTTTCCTGCTAATCCTAGCATGATAAAGAAGATTCAAAGAGAGTGAGATGCCAGCTCCTTTCATTCAGTCAGTAGCTTCAAACATTTCTGGTATATGAAAAACATGTTTTTCAATGGCAAAAATCAATGAATATTGTAAATGCACAAACAGTAATATCTCCACATTGCACGGTGCAATTCTGAAATTTTTAGCTTTTTCCTGCTAATCCTAGCATGATAAAGAAGATTCAGAGAGTGAGATGCCAGCTCCTTTCATTCAGTCAGTAGCTTCAAACATTTCTGGTATATGAAAAACATGTTTTTCAATGGCAAAAATCAATGAATATTGTAAATGCACAAACAGTAATATCTCCACATTGCAAGGTGCAATTCTGAAATTTTTTGCTTTTTCCTGCTAATCCTAGCATGATAAAGAAGATTCAAAGAGAGTGAGATGCCAGCTCCTTTCATTCAGTCAGTAGCTTCAAACATTTCTGGTATATGAAAAACATGTTTTTCAATGGCAAAAATCAATGAATATTGTAAATGCACAAACAGTAATATCTCCACATTGCACGGTGCAATTCTGAAATTTTTAGCTTTTTCCTGTTAATCCTAGCATGATAAAGAAGATTCAAAGAGAGTGAGATGCCAGCTCCTTTCATTCAGTCAGTAGCTTCAAACATTTCTGGTATATGAAAAACATGTTTTTCAATGGCAAAAATCAATGAATATTGTAAATGCACAAACAGTAATATCTCCACATTGCACGGTGCAATTCTGAAATTTTTACCTTTTTCCTGTTAATCCTAGCATGATAAAGAAGATTCAAAGAGAGTGAGATGCCAGCTCCTTTCATTCAGTCAGTAGCTTCAAACATTTCTGGTATATGAAAAACATGTTTTTCAATGGCAAAAATCAATGAATATTGTAAATGCACAAACAGTAATATCTCCACATTGCAAGGTGCAATTCTGAAATTTTTTGCTTTTTCCTGTTAATCCTAGCATGATAAAGAAGATTCAAAGAGAGTGAGATGCCAGCTCCTTTCATTCAGTCAGTAGCTTCAAACATTTCTGGTATATGAAAAACATGTTTTTCAATGGCAAAAATCAATGAATATTGTAAATGCACAAACAGTAATATCTCCACATTGCAAGGTGCAATTCTGAAATTTTTTGCTTTTTCCTGCTAATCCTAGCATGATAAAGAAGATTCAAAGAGAGTGAGATGCCAGCTCCTTTCATTCAGTCAGTAGCTTCAAACATTTCTGGTATATGAAAAACGTTTTTCAATGGCAAAAATCAATGAATATTGTAAATGCACAAACAGTAATATCTCCACATTGCAAGGTGCAATTCTGAAATTTTTTGCTTTTTCCTGCTAATCCTAGCATGATAAAGAAGATTCAAAGAGAGTGAGATGCCAGCTCCTTTCATTCAGTCAGTAGCTTCAAACATTTCTGGTATATGAAAAACATGTTTTTCAATGGCAAAAATCAATGAATATTGTAAATGCACAAACAGTAATATCTCCACATTGCACGGTGCAATTCTGAAATTTTTAGCTTTTTCCTGTTAATCCTAGCATGATAAAGAAGATTCAAAGAGAGTGAGATGCCAGCTCCTTTCATTCAGTCAGTAGCTTCAAACATTTCTGGTATATGAAAAACGTTTTTCAATGGCAAAAATCAATGAATATTGTAAATGCACAAACAGTAATATCTCCACATTGCAAGGTGCAATTCTGAAATTTTTTGCTTTTTCCTGTTAATCCTAGCATGATAAAGAAGATTCAAAGAGAGTGAGATGCCAGCTCCTTTCATTCAGTCAGTAGCTTCAAACATTTCTGGTATATGAAAAACATGTTTTTCAATGGCAAAAATCAATGAATATTGTAAATGCACAAACAGTAATATCTCCGCATTGCAAGGTGCAATTCTGAAATTTTTAGCTTTTTCCTGCTAATCCTAGCATGATAAAGAAGATTCAAAGAGAGTGAGATGCCAGCTCCTTTCATTCAGTCAGTAGCTTCAAACATTTCTGGTATATGAAAAACATGTTTTTCAATGGCAAAAATCAATGAATATTGTAAATGCACAAACAGTAATATCTCCACATTGCACGGTGCAATTCTGAAATTTTTAGCTTTTTCCTGTTAATCCTAGCATCATAAAGAAGATTCAAAGAGAGTGAGATGCCAGCTCCTTTCATTCAGTCAGTAGCTTCAAACATTTCTGGTATATGAAAAACATGTTTTTCAATGGCAAAAATCAATGAATATTGTAAATGCACAAACAGTAATATCTCCACATTGCAAGGTGCAATTCTGAAATTTTTTGCTTTTTCCTGCTAATCCTAGCATGATAAAGAAGATTCAAAGAGAGTGAGATGCCAGCTCCTTTCATTCAGTCAGTAGCTTCAAACATTTCTGGTATATGAAAAACATGTTTTTCAATGGCAAAAATCAATGAATATTGTAAATGCACAAACAGTAATATCTCCACATTGCAAGGTGCAATTCTGAAATTTTTTGCTTTTTCCTGTTAATCCTAGCATGATAAAGAAGATTCAAAGAGAGTGAGATGCCAGCTCCTTTCATTCAGTCAGTAGCTTCAAACATTTCTGGTATATGAAAAACATGTTTTTCAATGGCAAAAATCAATGAATATTGTAAATGCACAAACAGTAATATCTCCACATTGCACGGTGCAATTCTGAAATTTTTAGCTTTTTCCTGTTAATCCTAGCATGATAAAGAAGATTCAAAGAGAGTGAGATGCCAGCTCCTTTCATTCAGTCAGTAGCTTCAAACATTTCTGGTATATGAAAAACATGTTTTTCAATGGCAAAAATCAATGAATATTGTAAATGCACAAACAGTAATATCTCCACATTGCAAGGTGCAATTCTGAAATTTTTTGCTTTTTCCTGTTAATCCTAGCATGATAAAGAAGATTCAAAGAGAGTGAGATGCCAGCTCCTTTCATTCAGTCAGTAGCTTCAAACATTTCTGGTATATGAAAAACATGTTTTTCAATGGCAAAAATCAATGAATATTGTAAATGCACAAACAGTAATATCTCCACATTGCAAGGTGCAATTCTGAAATTTTTTGCTTTTTCCTGCTAATCCTAGCATGATAAAGAAGATTCAAAGAGAGTGAGATGCCAGCTCCTTTCATTCAGTCAGTAGCTTCAAACATTTCTGGTATATGAAAAACGTTTTTCAATGGCAAAAATCAATGAATATTGTAAATGCACAAACAGTAATATCTCCACATTGCACGGTGCAATTCTGAAATTTTTAGCTTTTTCCTGTTAATCCTAGCATGATAAAGAAGATTCAAAGAGAGTGAGATGCCAGCTCCTTTCATTCAGTCAGTAGCTTCAAACATTTCTGGTATATGAAAAACGTTTTTCAATGGCAAAAATCAATGAATATTGTAAATGCACAAACAGTAATATCTCCACATTGCAAGGTGCAATTCTGAAATTTTTTGCTTTTTCCTGTTAATCCTAGCATGATAAAGAAGATTCAAAGAGAGTGAGATGCCAGCTCCTTTCATTCAGTCAGTAGCTTCAAACATTTCTGGTATATGAAAAACATGTTTTTCAATGGCAAAAATCAATGAATATTGTAAATGCACAAACAGTAATATCTCCGCATTGCAAGGTGCAATTCTGAAATTTTTTGCTTTTTCCTGCTAATCCTAGCATGATAAAGAAGATTCAAAGAGAGTGAGATGCCAGCTCCTTTCATTCAGTCAGTAGCTTCAAACATTTCTGGTATATGAAAAACATGTTTTTCAATGGCAAAAATCAATGAATATTGTAAATGCACAAACAGTAATATCTCCACATTGCACGGTGCAATTCTGAAATTTTTAGCTTTTTCCTGTTAATCCTAGCATGATAAAGAAGATTCAAAGAGAGTGAGATGCCAGCTCCTTTCATTCAGTCAGTAGCTTCAAACATTTCTGGTATATGAAAAACATGTTTTTCAATGGCAAAAATCAATGAATATTGTAAATGCACAAACAGTAATATCTCCACATTGCAAGGTGCAATTCTGAAATTTTTTGCTTTTTCCTGCTAATCCTAGCATGATAAAGAAGATTCAAAGAGAGTGAGATGCCAGCTCCTTTCATTCAGTCAGTAGCTTCAAACATTTCTGGTATATGAAAAACATGTTTTTCAATGGCAAAAATCAATGAATATTGTAAATGCACAAACAGTAATATCTCCACATTGCAAGGTGCAATTCTGAAATTTTTTGCTTTTTCCTGTTAATCCTAGCATGATAAAGAAGATTCAAAGAGAGTGAGATGCCAGCTCCTTTCATTCAGTCAGTAGCTTCAAACATTTCTGGTATATGAAAAACGTTTTTCAATGGCAAAAATCAATGAATATTGTAAATGCACAAACAGTAATATCTCCACATTGCAAGGTGCAATTCTGAAATTTTTTGCTTTTTCCTGCTAATCCTAGCATGATAAAGAAGATTCAAAGAGAGTGAGATGCCAGCTCCTTTCATTCAGTCAGTAGCTTCAAACATTTCTGGTATATGAAAAACGTTTTTCAATGGCAAAAATCAATGAACATTGTAAATGCACAAACAGTAATATCTCCACATTGCAAGGTGCAATTCTGAAATTTTTTGCTTTTTCCTGTTAATCCTAGCATGATAAAGAAGATTCAAAGAGAGTGAGATGCCAGCTCCTTTCATTCAGTCAGTAGCTTCAAACATTTCTGGTATATGAAAAACATGTTTTTCAATGGCAAAAATCAATGAATATTGTAAATGCACAAACAGTAATATCTCCGCATTGCAAGGTGCAATTCTGAAATTTTTTGCTTTTTCCTGCTAATCCTAGCATGATAAAGAAGATTCAAAGAGAGTGAGATGCCAGCTCCTTTCATTCAGTCAGTAGCTTCAAACATTTCTGGTATATGAAAAACATGTTTTTCAATGGCAAAAATCAATGAATATTGTAAATGCACAAACAGTAATATCTCCACATTGCACGGTGCAATTCTGAAATTTTTAGCTTTTTCCTGTTAATCCTAGCATGATAAAGAAGATTCAAAGAGAGTGAGATGCCAGCTCCTTTCATTCAGTCAGTAGCTTCAAACATTTCTGGTATATGAAAAACATGTTTTTCAATGGCAAAAATCAATGAATATTGTAAATGCACAAACAGTAATATCTCCACATTGCAAGGTGCAATTCTGAAATTTTTTGCTTTTTCCTGCTAATCCTAGCATGATAAAGAAGATTCAAAGAGAGTGAGATGCCAGCTCCTTTCATTCAGTCAGTAGCTTCAAACATTTCTGGTATATGAAAAACATGTTTTTCAATTGCAAAAATCAATGAATATTGTAAATGCACAAACAGTAATATCTCCACATTGCACGGTGCAATTCTGAAATTTTTTGCTTTTTCCTGTTAATCCTAGCATGATAAAGAAGATTCAAAGAGAGTGAGATGCCAGCTCCTTTCATTCAGTCAGTAGCTTCAAACATTTCTGGTATATGAAAAACATGTTTTTCAATGGCAAAAATCAATGAATATTGTAAATGCACAAACAGTAATATCTCCACATTGCACGGTGCAATTCTGAAATTTTTAGCTTTTTCCTGTTAATCCTAGCATGATAAAGAAGATTCAAAGAGAGTGAGATGCCAGCTCCTTTCATTCAGTCAGTAGCTTCAAACATTTCTGGTATATGAAAAACATGTTTTTCAATGGCAAAAATCAATGAATATTGTAAATGCACAAACAGTAATATCTCCACATTGCAAGGTGCAATTCTGAAATTTTTTGCTTTTTCCTGCTAATCCTAGCATGATAAAGAAGATTCAAAGAGAGTGAGATGCCAGCTCCTTTCATTCAGTCAGTAGCTTCAAACATTTCTGGTATATGAAAAACGTTTTTCAATGGCAAAAATCAATGAATATTGTAAATGCACAAACAGTAATATCTCCACATTGCACGGTGCAATTCTGAAATTTTTAGCTTTTTCCTGTTAATCCTAGCATGATAAAGAAGATTCAAAGAGAGTGAGATGCCAGCTCCTTTCATTCAGTCAGTAGCTTCAAACATTTCTGGTATATGAAAAACATGTTTTTCAATGGCAAAAATCAATGAATATTGTAAATGCACAAACAGTAATATCTCCACATTGCAAGGTGCAATTCTGAAATTTTTTGCTTTTTCCTGTTAATCCTAGCATGATAAAGAAGATTCAAAGAGAGTGAGATGCCAGCTCCTTTCATTCAGTCAGTAGCTTCAAACATTTCTGGTATATGAAAAACATGTTTTTCAATGGCAAAAATCAATGAATATTGTAAATGCACAAACAGTAATATCTCCGCATTGCAAGGTGCAATTCTGAAATTTTTTGCTTTTTCCTGCTAATCCTAGCATGATAAAGAAGATTCAAAGAGAGTGAGATGCCAGCTCCTTTCATTCAGTCAGTAGCTTCAAACATTTCTGGTATATGAAAAACATGTTTTTCAATGGCAAAAATCAATGAATATTGTAAATGCACAAACAGTAATATCTCCACATTGCAAGGTGCAATTCTGAAATTTTTTGCTTTTTCCTGTTAATCCTAGCATGATAAAGAAGATTCAAAGAGAGTGAGATGCCAGCTCCTTTCATTCAGTCAGTAGCTTCAAACATTTCTGGTATATGAAAAACATGTTTTTCAATGGCAAAAATCAATGAATATTGTAAATGCACAAACAGTAATATCTCCACATTGCAAGGTGCAATTCTGAAATTTTTTGCTTTTTCCTGCTAATCCTAGCATGATAAAGAAGATTCAAAGAGAGTGAGATGCCAGCTCCTTTCATTCAGTCAGTAGCTTCAAACATTTCTGGTATATGAAAAACGTTTTTCAATGGCAAAAATCAATGAATATTGTAAATGCACAAACAGTAATATCTCCACATTGCACGGTGCAATTCTGAAATTTTTAGCTTTTTCCTGTTAATCCTAGCATGATAAAGAAGATTCAAAGAGAGTGAGATGCCAGCTCCTTTCATTCAGTCAGTAGCTTCAAACATTTCTGGTATATGAAAAACGTGTTTTTCAATGGCAAAAATCAATGAATATTGTAAATGCACAAACAGTAATATCTCCACATTGCAAGGTGCAATTCTGAAATTTTTTGCTTTTT